>NC_057814.1:305337851-305495058 GCF_018294505.1 Triticum aestivum | reverse complement strand
GGTGACTAGTGACGTGGCGGCGCGGGAGTGGCTGAGGCGGCGGGGTTGGCGACGTGGCGGGCGTTGATTAGTCGGAGTGAGGTGGAGTTGGCAGCGGACATGTCCGGCGGGGAAGGATGAAACGTCCCGCGACGCGGAGGGGAATTGATCTAGGGTTTTGCCCGAAAATTCAGGGAAGGGGACTAATATATAGGTAGAGGGAGCTAGGAGAGTCCAAATGAGGCACGGTTTTCGCCCACACGATCGTGATCGAACGACCGAGAGCATGGAGGGGGTTTGGATGGGTTAGTGGGCTGATTTGGAGGGGTGCTGGGCTGCAAAGAGAAGGGGGTTTTCGGGCTACGCGGTTAACCATTGGGGCATCAAACGACCTCCAAATGGAACGAACTTTGACGGGCGGTCTACCGGTGATATACCAAGGCCACTCGGCAAATATCGGCCCATTCCGAGAACGTTTTTCTCCCGCTCACGAAACAAGGTCTGGGAGGGGTGACGGGCGCATGCGAGAGTGTCGGATCGCGAAACGGACAACGGGGAGAAGGACCGGATGCAAGTTTTGAAAAACAAGATGATGCAATGCAGATGATGACATGGCAAAATGCAACACGCAAGCACATGACATGGCAACGACGGCGAATAACTGGATGGCACCTGGCGCATCGGATCCGGGGCGTTACAACACTCCTCCACTAACAAGAGATCTCGTCCCGAGATCTTAGGACCGAGATGGAAGGAAAAAGGTATGAGGTGAAATAAGAACAAAATAGTGAGGATGAACAAAGTGAAGAACACTCGAGTAGAAAAGAGGAATGTTGAATAAGACAAGAAGCAAAAGCTCAAGGAATAAGGCTGAATTTGAAACCACTCCGATTAGGACAAGATAGAAGATGAACTTGAGAAATGGAACGATACTTGACTTGAGGAATAACACAAAACCTCCAAAAGACTTGAAAGAGTGGAATGAGAAGAACGGGGAAGAACATGACAACTTCTACCATGAATGAAATAGAGAGCATCCTTAGAAGGAAACATTGAACGGAGTTGTTGGAAATTCACCAACAAAAGAATAAGCTTGTTCTGGACTTATGGATAACATCTCAAAATCATATGAAGAAATGCAAAACTCCACTTCAAAAGAATACGGAAAATTAATTGCACTTTGAAAAGCAAGAAGGAAAGATACTTGAGCTACGCCTACAAGAATCTTGATGAACACTTGAAGAATTAATTAAATCAAGACGAACCACCGTGATGAACTCCGGTAACAAAAGAATGACGAGATAAAATTGAAGGATGAAAGAGAAGCTTGGAACTCCCGAAAGAAAGATGGAATCACTTGGGATTAGGGTATATTCATCGTGAACAACTCTGAAGGAAGGGATTAGATAACTTGATGGGGAAGAATAAGAATTATGTTATGCCTATACTCCATTAGTTAAATTGATGAGCATGGATTTGCATACCGCTTATTCACATTGGGAAAAGATTAAGGGGGGATATAGCGCAAAACTTGAGAAAGTCTTCGTGAACCACCGGTAGGGTTGGAAATAATGAATGAATTGATATGACAACAACAGAAAGAATCTTGAACGAGCCACCGTAGGAATTGAAACGAATGACAAAAAGAGAATGAATCACCGGAAAGAATTAGAGAAGCACGAAGATACTTGAGGGAATCTAGAGACAAGAGAACGAAGAGATCGCAAACTGATTAAAGAGCAAAGCACCGGAGGAATATGGAGACGAACGAAAAGGCATGAATATAGAATAATCGGAGAACGGATTTGAAAACTTAGAACAAAGAAATATTCTGAAATGGAGGCCTCCGGATAATTGAGACGGAAAACAACTCCTGAAATACTCCGGATGGGTGAAAATAATTGCACGACTTGTAACAATTTGATAGGATAACCATCGAGCTAGCACCGCGAATTTCCGGGAGAGCGGACAAGATTTAAGATAAATTCTTCTTCGGTCTTCAAATGTTGAAAATGACGACGAGAAACAACACCAAAATTGTTGAGATACTCCGGGAGAATGAAAAGCGATGAGGTTGAGCCAACAATGAAAATAATTTGAAATTGATCTTGGAAAGCGTCTGACTGATGAAATTCATACTTACATCACACTTCGAAAAGGATTTGAGAATCGCTCCGGGAAATTAGAAGAGTCAGGTAAGATCCTGGGAAAAGACCTGTTGGTTAGGGCCCACTGAAGAGAAATCACCATTGAAAAAAAAGGATTGTTAAAGAGATAGATGATGCACCGGAACAATTGAAATATTTGAATGAGGTGACAACCTCGAATTAATTCGAACACAGACGAATCTCCTGAGATGTCTTCATCACTCCGGAACGATTAAATGATGAGAGGGGAACGAGTAACAGGAAACATTTGAGCCGAGGAAAGAATATAATCACTACCGAAAATTGGAATTGAATCCACCGGAGAAGAAAAGAGATGCAGAATGTCAAACGAGACGAGAATTCACCGGTTGAAATAATTGAGGGAAGACTGAAGATACTCCGCACGAATGAAATAGATGCTCGAATAGAGGGTCAGACTCCGGGAATAAAAGGGGTGGGAGGGCGGGAAAACACAGGCCACTTGAAACAGGGAACCGACGAATAACTTGAAGAGAAGACACCGGTTGAAATGATTGAGGAGAAAAATGCAAAAACTTCGCACGAGTAGGGTGGATACTCGATTACGGACTCCGGTTTCGAGAAGAAAAAGGGTGGGCGGGCCGGAAAAACAAGGACAACTTCGCACAGGGAACAACATCGGTTGAAAAGATATGAGGATTAATCTAACAAAAGATGACGAGGAACGAAACCGCTCGAAGAGAGGTGCTCCGGATTGAAAAGAGGATGGACAACGAACAAAAGCTAACCGCGTGATCCTAAAGAAAAATTTGAAGGAGAAGAGAAGTAAGTTGAAACACCTACGTCAAAATTCCTCACCAGAGCGACGAGGAGGTCGCCGGAGTTGCGGGGGAGGGCAGATTCGGGTGGCGTCGGCCCGGATCCGGCCGGAGTCGACGCCGGCGGCGACGGAGATGGCCGGAAGGTGAGGTGCGGCGCGGAGCAGGGCTGAGGGGCGGCGCGGGGCGACTCGGCGGTGGCGTGGAGGTGGCGGGCGACGGCGTGGAGGCGGCGGGCAACGATGAGCGGCGGTGGAGCTCGGGCGGCGAGCGGGATGCGCGGCCCAGATGCGGCCCGGGTGAGGGAGTCCTGGATTAGGGGGTCCTCGGATAGCCGGACTATATACTTTAGCCGGACTGTTGGACTATGAAGATACAAGATTGAAAGACTTCGTCCCGTGTCCGGATGGGACTCTCGTTGGCGTGGAAGGCAAGCTTGGCAATACGGATATGTAGATCTCCTCCCTTGTAACCGACTCTGTGTAACCCTAGCCCCCTCCGGTGTCTATATAAACCGGAGGGTTTAGACCGTAGGACAACAACAATCATACCATAGGCTAGCTTCTAGCGTTTAGCCTCTACGATCTCGTGGTAGATCAACTCTTGTAATACTCATATCATCAAGATCAATCAAGCAGGAAGTAGGGTATTACCTCCATCGAGAGGGCCCGAACCTGGGTAAACATCGTGTCCCCCGCCTCCTGTTACCATCCGCCTTAGACGCACAGTTCAGGACCCCCTACCCGAGATCCGCCGGTTTTGACACCGACATTGGTGCTTTCATTGAGAGTTAGACCAAACTCTCCGACTAGGCGGCTTCGTCATGACCGCCCGTTCGGCCGCTCCGCCGACGATGACTTCTCGGGTCATCAAAAACAGTCTTCACGTCGGCTCGGAATTCGCCGAGCAGATGGATCCAATGGAGCTCTCTTCTTTGAACGAGCTCTTGGATCGCATCGCCGCCTTGGGAGTCGCTACGGACTATGATCGAATCGGGCTTAAACCCGACCAAAGGGAGATTAACTCTCCACCGGTCACCCATCAGATAGCGGTGGTGGAGGAGCAACGCAGCGATTCTTTCTCTATCTTGAGGACAAGCTATGTCCGAATTCCCGAGCTCTCTAAGCCGGATACCCGTCTACGGGAGGACATAGCCCAAGCTCTGAACCTAGAATCAGACAGCGGGCCAGACCTATTGGGCAACAAACCGGAGCCCGAACTTTCAAGATCGGAAACTCCGCCGCCCCTGGATCTCAGATCGGGTCAGGATTTGGACCTAAATCTGCCCACCCACCCAGATATAAGTGATCTTTCCCACATTAGACAAGAGCCCCAAGAAACAGTACATCACTATTGGGCCAGATTCCTCCTTGTAATGAGCAAGGTCAAGGACTGTCGCGAGGAAGACGCAATTTCATTCTTTTGCAAAAATTGCACGGACAAGGGAATCCTCAACGCCAGAAGTCGCCGTGACATAGCACACTTCGCTGACTTGGCGGCCATAGTACAGAAGTACTGTGCGATGGAAAGCGCCTGGAAAACCCAAACAAAATTCTGGGATCCCCCGGCTCTCACTAAACCCCCCGTCCGAACTAAAAGGGTGTACTCTCATAAGTCACCCGGTCCAATTACAAAGAAACAAAAGCCCACTACAGGGCGCGGAACTGTACTGGAGGGATGGCTCAACTGGCCATGCAAAATTCACAGTACAGCGGATACCATACCAACACACAGCCTTAGAGCATGTTGGGTACTCCGGCAGGTGGCCAAGAGTGGTGAGGATATCCTCATCAACAATACCGCAGAACACCATCCCGTGGAAAACAACAGTATAGTATTAATAGTCTTCGAGACCTTTGCCTCAAATAATAGGTGTAAGCGAGCACTCCGCAGCCTCGCCGAAGTCTGCCATGTTGCAGCAATAAATCCATGGAGCGATACGGCTATCACCTTCAACGCCAGTGACGAACCTAAATTCCGAACAGCCCGAGCACCGGCCGCCTTGGTCCTTAGTCCAATTGTGGACGGCTTCCGGCTTACCAAAGTGCTCATGGACGGCGGCAGCGGATTAAACCTCATCTATGAGGAGACTCTTCGAAAAATGGAAATAGACAGAAGCTGCATTGAGCAAAGCAGCACGACCTTCAGAGGAATCATCCATAGTCGGGAGGCACGATGTGCTGGGAAAATCACACTAGATGTGGTATTCGGCACGCCGGAGAATTATAGGTCCGAAGAAATCACATTCCAAGTGGCCCCGTTCAATAGCGGATACCACACCCTTCTAGGGAGGGAGGCATTCACAATCTTCCAAGCTATACCCCATTACGGGTACATGAAGCTCAAAATGCCCGGGCCCAATGGAATCATCACTCTAGCTAGTGATCCGGACATAGCACTCCGCGTCGAAAATAAAACAGACGCACTGGCCCTCGAGGCGTTATCCGAAGCCCTCGCGGCCGCGGAATTAACTGCGCTGCGCTCCACAGTGGACAGGGACGACGTGATACTCGACAAAAGATCCAAGTCCACCTCTTTTAAACCAGCGGATGAAATAGTCAAATTCCAAGTCCATCCAACGGACCCTACAAAAACAGCATCCATTGGGGCACAGTTAAACCCCATAGTAGACGCCGCACTATGGGAGTTCTTGCGCGAGAATTGGGACATCTTGGCGTGGCATCCTTCAGACATGCCAGGAATCCCACGCAGGCTGGCCGAGCATAGCCTTAACATCCTAAAGGGATTCAAGCCGGTCAAGCAAACTCTTCGGCGCTTCTCTGAGCCTAAGCGACAAGCCATGGGAGAGGAGCTAGCCAAGTTACTGGAGGCCGGATTCATTCGAGAAATAAAACATCCGGACTGGCTAGCAAACCTGGTGATGGTACCAAAGAAGGACAAATCCTGGCGCCTATGCGTCGACTTCAAGGACCTTAATAAGGCTTGCCCAAAGGATCCCTTCCCCCTCCCTCGCATCGATCAAATTATCGATGCTACCACAGGACACGACTCATTTTGTTTCCTCGACGCATACTCGGGATACCATCAAATTAAGATGGCGGAGTCTGATCAAGCCGCAATGGCATTTATCACTCCATACGGCCCCTTCTGTTTTAACACCATGCCTTTCGGGCTCAAAAACGCTGGTGCAACCTATCAACGCATGATTCAGACATGCTTGGAGACACAGATTGGCAAAACAGTGGAGGCATACGTAGACGATGTGGTCATTAAAATCAGACACGTCGAATCCTTAATAGACGACTTGAGGCTCACGTTCGACAATCTCCGAACATACGACATTAAGCTCAACCTGGAAAAATGCGTGTTCGGCGTGCCCGCCGGAAAGCTCTTAGGCTTCATCGTCTCCAACAGAGGAATTGAAGCAAATCCGGCTAAAATCCGAGCTCTGTCACAGTTGGCCATCCCAATAGACCTCAAGCAAATCCAGAAACTAACTGGATGCGTGGCTGCCCTAAGCCGCTTCATCTCCCGACTACGAGAAAAGGCACTGCCTCTTTATCGCCTTCTGCAACGCACCCAACACTTCGAGTGGACGGATGCGGCCACGGCCGGATTAAAAGAAATAAAAGCCGTTTTGGCCACAAACCCAATCTTGGCCGCACCTAACGTCGGCGAACCAATGCTGCTATATATAGCGGCCACACACCAAGTTGTAAGTGCAGTGCTCGTCGTCGAACGAGAGATGGACGGACATAAGTTCCCGCTTCAAAAGCCGGGATACTATGTATCCACTGTCCTCACTCCATGCAAATCACGGTACCCACATTATCAAAAAATAGCATATGCGGTCCTCATGGCATCTCGGAAACTACGACACTACTTTCAAGAGTGTTCAATTACGGTGGCCTCTGAAGTGCCACTCAACGACATAATAAACAACCGCGAGGCCACGGGCCGGATTGCTAAATGGGCTATTGAGCTCCTCCCGTTTGACATAATATACAAACCATGGCGAGCCATTAAGTCACAAGTACTGGCTGATTTCGTCGCCGAATGGACAGAAGCCGAACTCCCTAAAGAGTACGGCGCGTACTCCAATTGGATTATGCACTTCGACGGCTCTAAAATGCTGGCTGGTCTGGGGGCTGGCGTCGTCCTGACGTCCCACACCGGAGATACAGTCCAATACGTACTCCAAATACTATACACAGACTCCAACAACGCAGCAGAATATGAGGCCCTGTTACATGGTCTCCAGATGGCAGTCTCCATGGGCATTCAACGCCTGGAGGTGCGTGGGGACTCGAACCTCGCAATATCTCAAATAAATGGAGACTTCGACGCCAAGGATCCAAAAATGGCGGCTTATCGCAACACCGTCCTCAAAATGTCAGTTCGGTTTGAGGGGCTTGAATTCCACCATGTGGCCCGGGAAAACAATCAAGCGGCGGATATCCTCGCCTGCATCGGCGCTAAGCACGACCCTGTCCCACCTAATATCTTCTTGGAAAGGCTGTTTAAGCCATCCGTGGTATGGGAAGGGGAGACTGGTAACAATAGTCTGGACCCGGCCACAACAATAGATACCGAACACTCTGACATAATCGGAGGCTCTGCCACCGAAATAACACCTTCCGCCCACGTAATAATGGCTGTCATCGCCCCGTGGACAGAACCATTCTTGTCCTACCTAACTAGGCAGGAACTACCCGAGGACCCAAATGAGGCGCGCTGCATTGTGCGGCGGTCTAAATCCTACAAGGTCCACGAGGGAGAGCTTTATAAAAAAGTGCTACCGGAGTCCTTCAAAGGTGCATCTCCGAAGAGGAAGGGTGGCAGCTTTTGGCAGAAATTCATGCTGGACTTGGCGGCCACCACGCCGCAGCTCGGGCCCTTGTAAGCAAGGCCTTCCGTACAGGTTTCTACTGGCCGACGGCCCGAGCAGACGCACATGACCTCGTTCAACGTTGCGTCGGTTGCCAGCTTTTTGCAAACCAAAGCCATATGCCGCCTACCACTCTCCAAACAATCCCGATTACTTGGCCATTTGCGGTATGGGGGCTTGATATGGTCGGACCCCTCAAAGGGGGAAGCCATAAGAAAAAATACTTATTGGTCATGGTGGATAAATTCAGCAAATGGATAGATGCCAAACCAGTTAAAACGGCCGAATACGGACCAGTGATAGACTTCATATCCGGGGTTGTACACTGTTATGGCGTCCCCCACAACATCATCACTGATAACGGCTAGAACTTTATAGCCGACGAGGTAAAACTTTGGTGCAGCAACATGGGCATCAAGCTCAATTATGCTTCTGTCTATCACCCGCAAACTAACGGTCAAGTCGAAAGAGCAAACGGTCTTATCATGAGCGGCATTAAACCCAGATTAGTGCGATCCTTGAAGGAATCCGATACGCACTGGGTAGAGGAGCTCGACTCCGTACTATGGGGGCTGCGGACCACGCCGAATCGCACTACCGGATACACACCGTTTTTTATGGTGTACGGCGCAGAGGCGGTACTGCCCTGCGACATAATTCATGACTCACCTCGAGTGCGCATGTATGAAGAGAAAGAAGCCGAACTTGATCGGCATGACAGTTTGGACGCCCTGGAGGAGGAGCGCGACGTGGCAAAAGCCCATTCCGCATTCTATCGGCAACAGGCTCGAAGGTATCAAAGCAGAGAAGTACGGGCCAAAACTTATAACGTTGGCGAACTCGTTCTACGCCTACCGGAGAAGAAAAAGAACAAGCTCAAGCCCAAATGGGAAGGTCCCTTCGTTATCGACCAAGTTCTGACCGGTGGAGCGTACCGTCTACGGGATGCATCGGACAATCGACTCGGGCCAAACTCATGGAACGCAGACAGACTCCGAAAGTTCTACGCCTAACGCCGGACTCGGTGTTCGTCTCCTTACCTCTGTCAATTTTTTATATATGCGTTATCTGTCCTTTCTTTCTTTCTTCCCCTTTTTTCTTCAAGGCCTTAAAAGGCTAAAATGTGTCTTGACTACACAATCTTACGTGCTAGCCGCGCTCATTATACCTGGGGGCTTCTAATATAGAAGCTTAATATAACTATTTTCCGGCCTCTATGCCCCACACATGTGTTACTCTTCCACATGTACCTTTTTCGCCATTATATGCATCGATATTACTTAAGTTTTGGCCAGGCTGGGTTGTCTGGCTCTTGTGTTTATGCCCTACGTTCCCATTAATTCGGCTAGGGCATAAGGGGAGCACCTCTGCGATTGTTACTGCCGGGTCAGCCGGATGTGTACCTCAGACTGGGTGAAGCCGAAAGCTAGCGTTCTTAAGGGAATACTCGGTCGGTGAACAAAAGATGATCTTTATTTATTGTAATACATGCCCCCATATGTTTATATCCTGCGTCTCTTTTCGCAGCTCAGACATGCACATTAGGGCATGCGTACCCAGGGAAAGGAACCCTTAAGGGAACTATTCTCCCTGGAAGATGTTTCTTACTATCCATGTAATATAACATAGCTAGTTGGGTACTTGTCTATTCAAGCACTTATGACCCCTACGCCTGGTTTCCACGCGTACCACGGTTTTTTTATAACTGAGCGGGTATTCGGATACACTCCGGACTGTCGGGTCCAGAGGTCGAAGCGAAAAGGTCCGCCATGACAAATGATTTACAATCCGGTTAGGGACAATATATGTCACTTGAAGTACATAGTCACTCAGACTGACTAAATTCTTCTTCTATACCATCCAACAGGCTGTCTAACCTACAATCCTGTTGGGAATACTTCGCGGCTAATTCTACTTGGTCATACACCAAACTGACGGGGATCTCTTTCCCATCGGGCCCCACAGGTCCGACCTCGGCCATGTGGTTCGGGTCAGCCTTGGTATATCGCATCTTCACCATGGCCCAGGCTTCCCTCGCACCTTGTCAGCAGGCTGATATCTTCCATAATCGGAAGCGCCGCCGCGCTCCCTTGAGCTTCTCTATAAGCTCCGCCATGCCTCCTGGCGGGGAGGCGGATGGCCACAAGGCTTGGGTAATACCCTGCATCACCTGCCGAACTTTTTCGTGCAGTTGTGAGAGCTCTGGCAGAAGATCACCCGCAGACCCGGGCATCTCCTCCGTGGGACGACCCCTCAGCATACCTGCAGACATAACTCTATTAGCCGGCTTCTTTGCCGAACTCTTTAAAAGTTCGTTCAAGCACTTACTGAAAATGCCGCGTCGAAGCTGCTTATTCTCCTTTACGGAGTCAGCAAGCTCGGCTCGAACATCTTTCAGTTCCATGCCTAGATGGATATTGGCGTCTTGGAGATCGTTTTTCTCCCGCCTAACTTGTGTAAGCACGCGCTCGCCAGCCTTTAGCTGTCGTAGAGCTTGTTGCTCATCCGGATTCACTCCGGGACCATCTGCATAATCTATTGTTAGATTTGCACGCATGCCGCATACTACCTGGTACATGACATTCTTTGCGATGAAAACAAGTGTTACCAGATGGGGCCTTCTCGGACTCCTTCACCGCGGCAACTGCGGCCTGAAGCTGGGCTTTGCACTCCTCCAGCTCTAGAGACAACTGGGTATTCTTCTCCGTAAGAACCTATGCAAACAATGATCCTTAAATCAGTTGTGCCAACTGCTTCATGTCTCAGGGGGTACTGATATACATAATTATTAGATTTCCTTACCCGTATATCTTTCACATATTGGTCCGTGGCTCTAGCAAGACCATTTTGAGCAGCTCGGATGTACGCGTCTCCTGAGTTGAAGGCATCGAACGCCTCTTGGGAGAAACAAGCGTCACGGAGTACGGCCCGGCGACGCCTATGATTCATGGCGCTCTCCACTTCGGAATTTGTAGCGGATAGCCTATCCACATCCTCTGTAGGAGGAACATCCGGCGTTGGCCCCATGTTAGCGTCTGCCTCTGTGTCCGGCTCTGGAGCCCGACTTGTGGAGGCGTGACCGGCAACCTCTCCAGATATAGTCCGGCGAGCGTTTTTCCTACCAGGAAACATGGGCGTTATTATATTTTAAAAGACGACCACCACAGAGCGGGGTTCTCTTTCGTACCTCTGCGACGACGTCTCAGTCCTGACCGCCTTCCTTTTAAGCCTACCCGGCTTCGGTGCCCCTTGTTGGCTAGTCACTGCGGGTTCGGCATGGCGTCCCGAGGGCCTTCCCTATAAAACACCATATGTGTGCGGTAGGTGAAGTGCGGAAAAAGGGATCCTTCTTGGAAGTTAGGTCTCCGGTTTTACTTACATGCAATGCGGGGAGCAGTCCAAGATAATCGGCTATGATGGCCACCAAGGTACCGTCACACCTCAACTGATAGAACGTTCTGTCGATGAGCTCCACAAATGTGTCCGGATCTTCTTCGAGTCCGGGGTCGAGGGCCCGGTCAGGGTCCTCTGGTTATGGAGACGGGCTGTGGACCCCCCTCACAGCTTTTCGCAGTTCCTGCTATGAAATAGCAAGGTAAATACTTACGACAAAGAATGCGGAAAGGACCAGAGTGGAAAGTAGCAACTCACCCAGCTTGGGGGTTGTACAGGGAAAATCCATCCCCTGGCTTAATACGGGCGAACTCCTCTTCTTCTCCTTTATACAAATCGGACAGTATCTTCGCTAGGGCAACGCCGAAGTCCGGACCTTTACGACCACAGCGGGTGGCATCGTCTTCTCCATTGAAGTGCCACATGGGTTGTCCCCGATATTGAAGTGGCTGCACCCCCTGCATTATACAAATGGACATAACCTCGGTTATTGTCAATCCTGATTTGGCCAGCATCTCTATCCGGACCATCAGGTAAAGGACTTCTCCGTTATCTTCCTCCTAGGGGACTCCGAGGGCGCCAGCTGCGGCGTTTCTTCAAAGGGGCGTTGTCGAACTCAGGAAGGCCCATCCGAATAGGATCGGGAAGGGGGACGTCCTCCATATAAAACCACTCCGAAGGCCAGTCTTCGGACGTCTTCTTCGGGGTACCGGACAGGTATCCGGACCCGGCGATGCGCCATATTTCGGCTCCGCCCACTTGATATATTGACCCCTTATGTGTATGGGGAACGAGGCAGAATAGCCTCTGCCATAGCTCGAAGTGAGCTTCGCAGCCCAAAAACAGCTCACAAAGGGCGACGTAGCCAGCGATGTGTAATATGGAAGCGGGGGTAAAGTTATGCAACTGGAGGCCGTAGAACTCCAGGAGCCCGCGGAGGAACGGATGGATTGGAAATCCAAGTCCCCTTAATAAGTAAGGGACAAGGGATACCCTCTCCCCCTTGGATGCGTTGGGGCAGCTCTCCGCTTGCTCCCCGCCATTGTAGGTAGCGAGCCCGGCTCGAACGGGGACCATATACGCTGGAGGGAGAAATCCCTGGGTCTGTAACTCTACTAATTGGCTGTGAGGGACGGAACACTTCTTCTAGTTGCCGGGCTTAGGGCTACGGGGGCGAGAGGAGGAGCTGCGATGGCCGGCCATGTTGGAATGGATTTTTTCCATGCACGCTCCGATGGATACTCGCTGTGGGAGGATGGTGTGATCTGGATCTAAGAATCCCTGTCTCTTTAATAGATGGTTTACTCACGTGGCTAGGGTGGCAAATGTGAAAATGCCCTGGCTTCTCGCATTCGCTCGACACGTGGAAGATAGCCATTATTAGGCACGGAAGCCAAGGATCGCAACATTTATGGGAAGCCAGACACTACTCAACAGGTACTCAGAATTTGGAGAAGAACCCGCCTTGCAATGCCGAAGACAATCTGCGTGCCGGACTCATCGTCATTGAAGCCTGGTTCGGGGGCTACTGATGGAGTCCTGGATTAGGGGGGCCCTCGGACAGCCAGACTATATACTTTAGCCGGACTGTTGGACTATGAAGATACAAGATTGAAGACTTCGTCCCGTGTCCGGATGGGACTCTCCTTGGCGTGGAAGGCAAGCTTGGCAATACGGATATGTAGATCTCCTCCCTTGTAACCGACTCTGTGTAACCCTAGCCCCCTCTGGTGTCTATATAAACCGGAGGGTTTAGTCCGTTGGACAACAACAATCATACCATAGGCTAGCTTCTAGGGTTTAGCCTCTACGATCTCGTGG
This sequence comes from Triticum aestivum, assembly GCF_018294505.1. NCBI lineage: Eukaryota > Viridiplantae > Streptophyta > Magnoliopsida > Poales > Poaceae > Triticum > Triticum aestivum. The sequence continues at coordinate 305,482,072 of NC_057814.1, read as the reverse complement.
TAGATCAACTCTTGTAATACTCATATCATCAAGATCAATCAAGTAGGAAGTAGGGTATTACCTCCATCGAGAGGGCCCGAACCTAGGTAAACATTGTGTCCCCCGCCTCCTGTTACCATCCGCCTTAGACGCACAGTTCGGGACCCCCTACCTGAGATCCGCTGGTTTTGACACCGATCCCGGTGCGGGCCGGCATCGGACCCAGGCGGGCTAGACGACAGCGCACGGTGGCTGGGTGATGTGGTAGTGATGATTCATTGTGAGGCAGCGGCGCTGACGTGTCCGGCAGTGCGGAGGAGGAGGAGGAGGCTTGGGTTTGATCCGGATTTTGTGGAGGGGGGACTTATTTATAGGTAGAGGGAGCTAGGAGAGGGCTATTGAGGTGTGGTTTTCGCCCACACGATCGTGATAGAACGACGAAGAGCATGGAGGGGGTTTAGATGTGCTAGTGGGATGTTGTGAAGGGGTGCTGGGCTTTAAAGAGAAAGGGGTATGGCAGTTAACGCGGTTAACCGTTGGGGCATCAAGCGACCTCCAAATGGAACGAAATTTGATAGGCGGTCTCCCGGTGATATACCAAGACCGCTCGTCAACTCTCGGCCCATTCCAAGAACGTTTTTCTCCCGCTGACGAAACAAGATCTGGGAGGTGCGGCGGGTGCGTGTGAGAGTGTCAGATGCCGAAATGGACGATGGAGAAAATCACGAACATGAGCGGATGCAAGTTTTGAAAAGCATGCAGATGAAATGCACATGATGACATCGCAAAGTGAAACACGCAAGCAAATGACATGGCAAAGATGGCAAAAAAAACGGGAGACACCTGGCGCATCGTTCTCGGGACGTCACAACTCGTGACCGCGCTCCCGCAGTGGCCGACCTGCGGTGCGTGAAGCAGCAGTCGGGCGAAACTTTGCACAAATGCATCCAGCGCTTTACGGGCGTTCGCCTCAAGATCCCGAAGGCATCGGACGAGGCCATCATCTGGGCGTTCACTGATGGCGTCCGGGATGTCAAGTTGAAGGAGGAGCTCGCCATCCACGAGGAGCTATGTTCGGCCCTGGAGATGTTCAATCTGGCGACCAAGTGCGCAAAGGCCGAAGAAGGTCCCTCTCCCTCCTTGACCTCCAGGAGCCCAACCCTGAATACAAGAAGGCCAAGGCCAACGAAGCAATGTGTAGGGGCCCCGCCGTGCTGGCCGCGGAGACCAAGATGAAGCGTGGCCATGACCACGATGAGCCTCCCAGGGGCAACCGCCCATTCTGCTTCTTCCACAACGTCCACAGCCACAACACCAACGACTGCCAGGAGCTCAGGGCAATCCGAGACGGGCGCCTTGGCCACTGCCCCAAGCGCAACAACCGCGACTACGGCCGTGGAGGAGGTCGCGGTGGAGGCCGCTGGGACAACTGCGACCCCCGCCAGGACTGGCATGACCAACCCCGCAAGGACCACTGGCAGGGCCAGCCTCGTGACGGCCCCTGGCGGGACCTGCATCGTGAGGACCGTCCTCAGGGCAATGTCGGCCTCCCTCCGCTACCGCCGCCGCCAAGGAAAAACAACGACAATCGGCAAGACGATGGGGTTGGGGGCTTCCAAGAGCCTCGCGCGATCGCCTGCATCCTAGGTGGTGCTCAGGCTCCCGCCTCCCATCGCATCTTCAAGCGGTTCTCTCACGAGGTGAACGCGGCCCTCCCCAAGCTTGAGGCGTCGCGTCCCCTCAGGTGGTCCAAGCACGCCATCACCTTTGACTCCATGGACCAGCTCAAGTGCTCAGCCGCCGCTGGCGCGCTCCCGATGCTCTGCACGCGAACCGTCAGCAACGTCCTCGTCACCAAAACCCTCATCAACTGTGGTGCCCTATTACCAGGTCCTTCCCACCAAGCCTTTCTTAGGAGTGACCGATGGCTCCACCGTTCCCCTGCGGCAGGTGTGCCTCCCAGTTACCTTCGGCAAGCGCGACAACTATCACACCGAGCTCATCGACTTTGCCGTCGGCCACATCGTCCTCCCGTACAATGCCATCCTCGGGTATCCGGCCCTCGCCAAGTTCATGGCAGCAACTCACCATGGTTACAACGTCCTCAAGATACCAGGATGCAGCGGCATCATCACGGTCGCCCGCGATGAAAAGGATGCGGTGTGCTCCCTCGAGCATGCCTACCAGGTTGCGGCGGTCGAGAACTCTAACGACGGGGGCGCCATCCTGCCTCCTGAGGCCGTCCCCAAGAAGAAGAAGAAGCAACTCCTCCCCAAGGGTCGTCAGGAGGCTGGGGCGCCTGCCGATCATGCCTCGGGCCCCACACCCACAGCTGGGGCGTCGTTCTCTCTCACATAGGAAGGCGCGCCTGACCCCCTCCTCAGGACGGGTTCGGGGGCTCTCATCTGGAGAGCTTCTGACTTGACCAGCATGATGAGGGAGGCATTTGGGCACAAGGCACGAGGCGCCAGGCACGCGAGAGTTCATCACCAAGGCAATAGAAGAGCTTCAGAAGGCGCGAGCCATGTGCGACGAGTGTCACCCCGCACCACAGGGCGCAGCAGCGGCCCCTGACATGGGCGGCGAGCTACGCATCTGCATCAACATCCCAGGCCTCAACAGGGCTGCTTCGTAGAGCCTCTTCTGGCCGTCCCGCGTCGGCCGGAGTGGGGGCTACCCCTGTAGCTACGTTTGCATGTCGTTTGGCCTGTTGAACGCGGACGCCTCGAAACAGCGCTTCATGTAGGGAGCCTTGGCGGCCCACGAGGCCAGGCGTCAGGCGGTCCTGACGGAGGAGGTACCGGACCCTCGCGAGCCCCCGGACCTCCAGAGCCTCCCCGGCCTCAGGAGTAAGTTGGATCGTGGGGAATGATCTCTGCAGCACGCGTCTTCAGCTACCCCGATGCTCCCACAACGATGGTGCTAGGTGACTATTTGGTTTGTTCAACTGAGGGCGCCCCTTGGGCTGCATCATCCTTAGGCTGCTAGGGCCCGGCCCAGTAGTTGTCTCGTTTTTACGCATGTATCGGAACTGGCCTTGCCTTTATGAATTTCCCAAGTATTTCAACTGCATGTCCGGTGCTTCGTCACTATGATGTCGCCGTGACCTCACGAAATCGCCCACGGCCGCCTCATGATTAAGGACTGGCACGGTGTCTGTGCTCGGGCCCGTCCCTCCAGCGTTGACAAATCCAAGCGACCGAGCTCTGTCTCACGGGCCAGCTCCCGTGTGTGTCACCTCCCATGTTCCTTGGTGCCTTGTTCTCGCATGAGCTAATCGTGTGTGGGCGAGTAAGGGCGCACGGTCCAGTTCGTACAACCGCAGTCCGGCGCTTCACTGTAGCGGGAGCCGTGCGCCGTGTTGGCACCCCGACTCATAAGTCGTAATCACCGAATGCACGTGTACAGTGATCCCAGAGATCAATGCTCACTGAACACACAGAAGCTGAATAACAAGAGTCTTACATCCATACATACCGTCTTACACAAGTAGGACCATTATGGTCAAGTCTTGAGTATAACATCGCAGCGGAAATCTTCGTCGATAACTTGGACCCATGCCATCCGCCTTAACCTTACAGGCATTCTGACTGGGAAGCGTCCTAGCTCGCATGTGTCGGATGTGGGGTTACGGCAAACCCTTAAGGTTCAAACACTGGGGTGCGCGCGAAGTCTTTCCCTCCTACTGATCTACGCCCTAGCTCGCTAAGATCTCGCGGACGAACTCGACGAACTCGCAACACAGAGAGACACGAGATTTATATGGTTCAGGCCACCGTTGTGGTGTAATACCCTACTCCAGTGTGGTGGTGGTGGATTGCCACTAGGGCTGATGATGAACAGTACAAGGGAAGAACAACCTCCTGAGGATGAGGTGTTCTTGTGGCTAGGGTAGGCTCTCGATCAGATTGGATCAAGCCAAGATGAGATGCCCCTACTGTGGTGGCTAGTTCTACTTATATAGGCCCTGGTCCTCTTCGCAAATATTGAGCGGGAAGGGAGCCAACAACGGCGGGCAAATTTGAAGGGGGACAACTAGTACAAGCTATCCTGACAAAAGTGGTCTTCGCCTGCGAAAAGCTCTGGTGGTGACGCCGTCTTGGGCTCCACGATGACCTCTGCCTTGCCGTCCTCCTGGTCTTGGTCTCGTTGCACCAATATAGCAACCTTTGCCTGATGCCTTGGTACTCCTTGGCTGCGCTGGCCTCCTTAGCACCAAAGAGGAAACAAGGACGCTGTGCGTGCTGGCGCCCGCCTGGTGTTGATCGTCATGGTTCACGTCACGAGAGCCTCGTGAGGTTTTGCCCCACCTTGATATCTCCGCTCCTCATGAGCCTGCCTAGCTAGGCCACTCCAGAGGAGGTCTTGTGTCGTCCGTCTCGCGAGGCTTGGACCCTCGCGAGGGTCTTGGATGCCTTGTTGACGAAGATGGGCCGTACGACCTACTGGCTTAGCCACGCCATGGGCCGCAGGCGGGCAGGTCTGGGGACCCCCGTTCCCAGAACGCCGACAGTAGCCCCCGGGCTGAAGGTGCGGTCGGGCTTGGCTTCACGGTGAAGCCAAGGGTCAAGTTCGGAGCACCGCCGCCCCCTAAAGCCTGCGGCCTCGGCTGATGCATGGCGGTTGATTGGACGTGGGTGTCTCCGCTTCCCCACGCTGCCTCGGCAACTGCCTGACCTGACAAAAGGCTGGCGCAGGCAGTTCTTGCCTTCATTGCTTCTTTCTCGCCTCGCTCCAGATCCCCTTTCTCGCTCCTCGCCACCGCTACTTCCAGATCTGCTCCAACCTTGCTCTGCATCTGCAATCCATGGTGCCGCACAAGGTCAAGACTTCCTCAGGACTGGCTTGGTATGAGCCGGCGCTTGAGGCGCCCACCGTCACGGAGAAGAGCCCCGCCTCCGTGCGCCTGCTGACGGCGGGCGAGAGCAATGAATGGGGGGAGACCAAGCTCCGGCTTGCCTCCGACGTGCCGGAGCCCGAGGAAAGCACCTTCTTCCCCTTCTTCTCGAGCAGTGTCGCCGTTGGGTTGGTCCCTCCTTTCTCCGATTTCTTTTATGAAGTCCTCGACCACTACGGTCTGCAGGCGTTGCATCTCCATCCCAACTCTGTCCTCCTCCTGTCCATCTTCGCCTACTACTATGAGGCGTACCTGGGCGTGATGCCATCTGTGGCGCTCCTATGCCATTTCTTCTTCCTTCGTGTCAGCGTGGGTCGCATCTCCGGATGCGCTAACTTCGTCGCAGCCGGCAAGGCCAACTCAATCTCGAGCACCGGGAAGAGGGCCGACAACATTCGATCCAAATGGGTCATGATGGACGCCAGGCGCACCGATCCGCATCTGGTGTTGCCGACGGTGGCGCCCTCGTCCAACGGGGAGTGGCCCAAGGCGGAGCTTGCCGATGAGCAGGCATCGTTAGTGTTGGGGCAGATGGTGACCGACCTGAAGCCGGGCAATGCGAGGGCGCCCAAGGTGACGGGGGTCATGCTCCTGAGGGAGTTCTTGGCGCTACGGGTCGCCCCGCTCCAGGCGCGCGCACGCCCCCTGTGGGAGCTTGAAGAAGAGGGAAACAAGGCCCGCCTGAGGCCGGGGGCCCTGCCTAAGGATGAATTGGCCGCTGTTCTGCGCCTCATAGTTGGGGACAACTAGGAGTACCCATCAAGCGCCTTCGTACCCCTGTTCCAGCATAGGGATCGGGAGGAATTCCTCGCCTCCAGGCCGACCTTTGACGCGCGTGGGCTGGTGCCGCCGGCGCTCCAAGGAGCCCCTGCGGCACCAAAACCGGTGGAGGTGACTTCCGACGAGTCCCGCGGGGAAGGGGAAGAGGAGGTGGACACGGAGAAGACTCTGGAAGAGGTGGGGAGACTTCTCCTCTGAACAAGGCCGAGATCCTCCGCGCCCTTCCTGACGATGCCGAGGCCGACGCCCGCCAAGGGGAGAGAGAGCAGCCGCTCATCCCGACGAGGGGTAGGTCGTCGCTGGTCCCTCGGGGTGGTGCCCCCGTCTCGACGCCGCCTGAAGCTACCTCCAGCCCTCCTGCTGCGCCGTCTTCTGCCCCCGGGATCCGTGCGCCTATTTCCTGGGCTCCGCAACTTTCGGGCTTCAAGCTCCCCAAGCAGAAGGTGGAATACATCGCGATGGATCGGTAAGTGCCTTGAGCTTCGTCTTGTCCCTGCTTGTTCTTGTCATTTCCTGATGCTAGCCCTTGGTCGATCAGGCCAGCGTCTTCTGCGAAGAAGTGGAAAGAGGATACGGCAGCCGTGCCTCCCTCCGCGGGGAAAGGAGGCAGCAGCGCCCGCATCTCCCCAGCCCGGTCGTCCTCGCGAGGCCAAGAGGAGCATCGCTGCGTGGAATCAGCCCCCATGGCCCCGCTGGCTCCGGAGGTGCCCGCGCCTGGTGCAGCTGATGAGGTCCCAGCTGCTCCGGAACCCGCGATCTCCCAGGCCCTGGTGATGATGTCGCCTCGTCTCGCTGCTGGACCTTCACTCCCAGGTTCTTCTGCTGCTGTTGCTCTGGAACATACTCTTTTGGAGATGACCCAGCTGCATGCAGATCTCCTGAGCGCTGACCCACGCCTTGTGGCCGGGCGCCTGGAGCTGGCCTCAGGCTGGCTCCACTCCGACTTGGCTATTCGCGTGGCGCTGGGCCAGGCCGCTGCGGCTTCTGAGAAGGAGAAGCAGAGTGCCGCCAACGCCGCAGCCGATCGCGAGGCGGCGCTAAAAGACTCAAGGCCGCCCGTGATCGCTGCCAGGTGATGGAGGACGAGTTGCAGAGCCTGCGCGACAAGCATACCGAAGAAGCACGCTGCCGCCAAGCGAAGGAGGAGGAGATGAAGGCCCGGGAGGACGCCGTCAAGAACCGTGATGCTGAGCTGGCGGAGTTGGGGAAGACGCAGGCTGCCTAACGCAACCGGTTGGAGGAGCTGGAGCGGAAGATGAAGGCAAGGGAGGCCGATCTTGATGCCAAGGTGCGAGTCCTGGCCGAAGACCGCGTGGCCTTTGCCAATCTCGAGAAGAGATCTCGCAAGGCGCTGAAGACGATGTACAAGCACGGCCTGGAGAAGTCGCTGGTCACTGATGAGGACGGCCCCGCCCAACTGCTTCCTCTCTTGGTGGAGGCGCTGGAGGAAGTCGTTGACGGCCTTGGTCCCATGGCGGAGGCGGAAGCTCGCGTCCTGTCTTCAGCTGCACTGACTCGCGTTTTTAGCCATCTGCACCTCCGCGCCCCCAACGCTCGTCTTGACGAGCTGCTAGAGCCTGTGGCTGAAGATCACTGCGAAGCTGCCGCCGCGGCTGTACAAGGTCAAGTGGAGGCCTTGCTGAAGAAGTTCCGCGGCTTTGTCTCTGCTCCTCTATCCGGCGACGCCGCCGATCCTGCGGCTGGTGGTGAAGGTGAGAACATCGTTGTCCACGGGGAGGCACCTTCCGCAGGCGATGGCGACGTCTAGAGATGACCTGCGGCTATTCCTCCCGTTTTGTTCCTGCAACATGTATCAGGCCTCATGGAGGCGTTTAGACTTTTCATTTGGTATTGTGAGGACAATGTGCTTGTAATATTTGCTTCGAGATTTTGCGATTTCCTTCCTATTTGCTTTGCGTTCTGCGTCGGCAGAGCCCGGCCCCGCGCATACCTCAACTGCCATTGGGCCGACCGGAGACCAGGACGGACCAAGGAGTGAGGGGCTACGTGACCAGCTAGGCTCCTGAGTCGCGATGCTCAGGAGTCCCCCTTGACGCGCAAACAGCTTATAGTTAGAGTTCGCGAGGATAGATTAATGTTCTACGTCGGCAGAGCCCGGCCCCGCGCATACCTCAACCGCCATTGGGCCAACCGGAGACCAAGACGGACCAAGGAGTGAGGGGCTACGTGACCAGTTAGGCTCCTGAGTCGCGATGCTCAGGAGTCCCCCTTGACGCGCAAACAATTTCCATACCTGCCCTCGCCAAGGCCTCGGGAGGGGTACGCGACGCCCAGGTCCGGGAGACCTGGTTGGGTGGCGTGCGCTGGGGCACGACCCGAGCGGGTGCGACCCGAGCGCAGCCCCCGTGCCCAGCCCCCTCGCATGGCTCTCCCGAGGGGAGGCGTTGCGGTGAGGCTGGACGCTGAGCTCTGGGCTCCCTGAGGTTGGTACGACCGTGGGGCCGCCCTCAGTTGTTTATCACCAGCGCGGAGCATAGTGCTTCCGCTTGTGCACGGGCATAGCCGCTCCTCGGCAGTGTCGACAGCCAGCGCGGAGCATGGTGCTTCCACTTGTGGGTGGGATGGGGGGCCCCCTCCGGGAGGAGCCCCCGGGGCGTGTACAGCCCCGCCCTGACACGTGGCTTGCACGGCAGGGCTGCGAGGTGTATCTGGGCACTCGTGAGCCAACGCGGGACTCACGAGGCCCTACCTCAAGGCGGGTTGCGCCTGGTCTTGAGTCTTGGTGACTGTATGTTCCTGCAAGGCGGTTAGATGCAAGCACTCTACGTCCTCGGGTCACGGCCCTCGAGCGAGCTCAGCCGCCGCTGGTATGCCAGGTCGCGATGTCGTGGTCAAGGCCAGGGGGTGAGGGCTGGAGAGCCAGTAAGAGCTCCTGAGTCGCGATGCTCAGGAGCCCCCCCTTTAACGTGCAAGCGGATTGCACAGGGTGAATGGACCCACGGCAGGTGGCGATCGAGCAGGCGATAGCTGTATGCAGGTTAAGCATGGAAAGCAGATCAACTTGGATAAATGCAGGAAGATACACGCCACCGAGTCCGGCCCGAGCGGCTTGGGGATGATGCAGCCCGAGGGGCGCCCCCAGTAAGGTAAGCTAAAGACATAAGCAAAAGGGATACATGCCGCAGGGACGGACCCACGCAGCCTGGGAATAATGCAGCCCGAGGGGCGCTCCCAGCTAAACGAGCTTGGAAGATGTCACCTGGTTCTGTAGACAAAGTAGAGTTGGTGCAGCTGAAGGCGTGCGTTGAAGAATGACTCCTCACGAGCCACCGGAGCCCTGAGCCTCGGGAAGCTCTTGGGGCTCAGGAGGTTCCCTGAAGACCGTCTCCATCTCCTCCAGGACGGCGTGGTACCTGGCCTTCTGAGCTGCCAGGACACGCCGCATGTTGCGTTGATAGACTGACGCCACACTCGGCAAGCCGAAGGGCATGCGAACGTAGTTGTGTGGCAGGCCCTCGCAGCAGCCCACACACGATGGCCAGAAGCGCTCCTGAGATGCGGCCCTGTTGATCCCGGGGACGTCGATGCAGACACGCAGCCCAGCATCCTCGCTTGGATGGGGAGCTGCGCCTCGTGAGCGGCTCTCGCCGTGCATCGCTCTTGCATCTTGCAGTTCCTGAGTGGTCTTGGTGATGAACTCCTAAGTGGAGGGCACTCCTTGCCCTGTGCTCTCCTGAGGAACATGTGCTGCGAAGCATGCCTCCAAGTGGTGCCCAAGCGCCTCCCTCGTGAGGTTGGCAAGGTCTGAGGCCCTCCAGAAGAGAGCCCCCGAGCCCTGCCCGAGGAGGGCGCCGGGCGCGGCTTCCTATGCGATGGAGGGAGGCGCCCCTGGGACGAACGCTGATCCTGATGAGGCTCCTGCCGCGACGCCATCCTCCTGAGGTCCTGCGCAGCGCAGCTGCTTCTTCTTGGGGATTGCCTCCGGAGGGCCCTCACTTCTGTTGTCGGGGTCGTCGATTGCTGCAGCTTGGAAGGCGCGCTCGAGGGAGCACACCGCATCCCTCTCTTCGCATGGGACCGTGATGATTCCTCCGCTTCCTGGCATCTTGAGGACGTTGTAGCCGTGATGGGTGACTGCCATGAACTTGGCCTGGGCTGGATACCCGAGGATGGCGTTGTACGGCAGGCGAATGTGCGCGACGTCGAAGTTGATGAGCTCGGTGCGGTAGTTCTTGCGCTCTTCGAAGGTGACAGGCAGGCGGACCTGCCCTATCAGTGTGGTGGAATCGTCGGTCACTCCTGAGAAGGGCTTGGTAGGCTGGAGCTGCTCATACGGCACTTGGAGGTTGTCGAACGTGTCGACGGACAGGACGTTGAGCCCTGCGCCGCCGTCGATGAGGGTCTTAGTAACCTGCACATTGCTGATGACTGGGGAACACAACATCGGAAGGGCGCCGGCGGCGGCCGCGCACTTGAGCTGATCTGCCGAGTTGAAAGTGATAGCGCATTGGGACCACTTGAGCGGGCGCGTGGCCTCGAGCTTGGGGAGCACCGCGTTGACCTCGCGAGCGAACTGTTTGAAGATGCGCTGAGAGGCTGGGGCCTGGGCGCCGCCCAAGATGCAGGCGATTGCGCACGGCTCCTGGAAGCCCCCAGCCCCCTTGTCCTGATGGTGGTCGTCGTTCCTTCTCGGTGGCGGCAGCGGGGGAAGACCGGCGTTGCCTTGGGTGCGATCCTCACGACGCGTGTCCCTCCAGGTGCCCTCGCGAGGTTGGTCCTGCTAGCGGTCCTCGCGAGGCCTGTCGCGCCACTCCTGGCGCGGGCCACGGTCGTCCCAGCATCCGCCTCCACGTCCTCCTCCACGGCCGTAGCCCCGGTCGCTGCGCTCGGGGCGTCGACCGAAGCGTCTTTCTCGTATGGCTCTGAGCTCTTGACAATCGCGGTGTTGTGGGTGTTCAGGTTGTGGAAGGCGCAGAACGGTCGGCTGTTCTTGGATGACTCGTGCTGATCTCTGCCCCGCTTGGTGTCGGGCTCCGCTGCTAGCACCGCTGCCTCCTTGCGCTTCACGTCCTTGGCCTTGGCCTTCTTCTCCTCTGCACCCGCGGCTGGCATCTCAAGGAAAGAGAGGCGCCCCTCCTCGGCTCTTGTGCACTTGGTCACCAGGTTGAACAGCTCCTGAGAGGTGCAGAGCTCCTCGTGGATGGCGAGCTCTTCCTTCATCTTGACGTCATGGACGCCGTCGGAGAATGCAGAGATGATGGCCTCATCCATGACCTTGGGGATCTTGAGGCGGGTGTTGTTGAAGCGCTGGATGTACGTCTGGAGGGTCTCTCCTGGTTGTTGCTTGATGCGGCGCAGGTCACCCACAACCGGCGGGCGGTCGCGAGTGCCCTGGAAGTTGGCGACAAAGCGGTCGCGCATCTCGTCCCAGGAGGAGATCGAGCCGTGCTGCAGGTTCAGGAGCCAGGAGTGGGCTCCATCCTTGAGAGCCATGGGAAACCAGTTCACCATGAATTTCTCATCGCCGTTGGCTGCTTTGATGCTCAGCTTGTAGAGCTGCAGGAACTCCGTGGGGTCGGCGGTGCCGTCGTAGCGAGGAGGCAGATCCGGCTTGAACTTGCGTGGCCAGGCGACGGTACGCAGCTCGGGGGTGAAGGCGCGGCAACCAGCCGTGGTTGCCGGGGCCCGCTTCGGAGGTGGAGCTTGGTCTTGACGAGGTCCGCGCGGCACCGCTGTGGGCGGTGCGCGGTCTTGACGAGGCGGCGCGGGAAGCGCGGGTGCAGCTTCTCGTGGCCGAGGGATTTCTTGGCAGCTTCTCTCTTCGCGCGCGGGCACCGGGCGTGGTGGATCACACCGCGGAGCCACGCGCCTTGGTGCCAAGGCACCGTCTTGGGGCAGAGGTGGTGGAGGCACGCCATGAGCCTCGTCGCCCGTGGCTGGTTGAGGGGGAGGTAGAGAGAGGGACGGCGCCGGGGAGCCCCCTGCGGCGCGGACGAGCTTGGCGGCGTGGTCGAGCCACTCCTCGTAGAGGTCGTCGACTGGGCGGTAGCGTAGGAGTTCGTTCGCGGCGAGGAGCGCGGCCCGCGCCTCCATGGGAGCGCGGCGCGTGTGAGACGATGAACCGGCCGGGGTCAGCGATGGAGTGGCGGTGTGGCCGTCCTGCCGCACCGAAGGATGCCTGCTGCTCGTTCCCCGTTGGGCCAGTGGCAGCGTTGGCGGCGGGAGACGGAGAATGACGAGGTGCCCCGCCGACGGGGGCCCTCTGAGCAACCCGGGCGGTGAGGGCAGCTCGACGCTCAGCCGGAGCACGGCGAGCGTCTGCCATGGAGACGACGGAGCGATGGAGCGACGAACTGATGGAAGGGAAGCTACGGCGCACCCTTACCTGGCGCGAGAAATATCGGATGTGGGGTTCCGGCAAACCCTTAAGGTTCGAACACTGGGGTGCGCGTGAAGTCTTTCCCTCCTACCGATCTACGCCCTAGCTCGCTAAGATCTCGTGGACTAACTCGACGAACTCGCAACACAGAGAGACACGAGATTTATACTGGTTCGGGCCACCGTTGTGGTGTAATACCCTACTCCAGTGTGGTGGTGGTGGATTGCCTCTAGGGCTCATGATGAACAGTACAAGGGAAGAACAGCCTCCTGAGGTTGAGGTGTTCTTGTGGCTAGGGAAAGCTCTCGATCAGATTGGACCAAGCCAAGATGAGTTGCCCCTACTGTGGTGGCTAGTTCTACTTATATAGGCCCTGGTCCTCTTCCCAAATATTGAGCGGGAAGGGAGCCAACAACGGCGGGCAAATTTGAAGGGGGGCAGCTAGTACAAGCTATCCTGACAAAAGCGGTCTTCGCCTACGAAAAGCTCTGGTGGTGACGCCGTCTTGGGCTCCACGATGACCTCCGCCTTGCCGTCCTCCTGGTCTTGGTCTCGTTGCACCAATATAGCAACCTTTGCCTGATGCCTCGGTACTCCTCGCCTGCGCTGGCCTCCTTAGCACCAAAGAGGAAACAAGGACGCTACGCGTGCTGGCGCCCGCCTGGTGTCGATCGTCATGGCTCACGTCACGAGAGCCTCGTGAGGTTTTACCCCGCCTTGGTATCTTCGCTCCTCATGAGCCTGCCTGGCTAGGCCACTCCAGAGGAGGTCTTGCGACGTCCGCCTCGCGAGGCTTGGACCCTCGCGAGGGTCTTGGATGCCTGGTTGACGAAGATGGGCCATACGACCTGCTGGCTTAGCCACGCCATGGGCCGCAGGCGGGCAGGTGACCCCCGTTCCTAGAATGCCGACAGCATGTTCGTCACTGAAGTATTCTACATCATATCCTGTTCTTTCATGCCTGGCCAATAAAATAACCAGTGGCAAGCCAATGAGTACTTTGAATGTACTCGCAAAGAACCCATGTTTTGGCTCAAGGTACAACAATGCATGACATAGGTAAGTTTTGCAGAAAGCTAGTTTTATTGTGCTATGACATGTTCAATAACTGGTAAATCATGCATCATGAGAATTCAAGTAACCATAGGGACTGGTTACAGACATCAACATAAATAGATTTGGGAACAACCAGTTGATGAATTTTGATGTCTGTAACTAGTCCCTATGGTTACTTGAATTCTCATGATGCATGATTTACTAGTTATTGAACATGTCATAGCACAATAAAACTAGCTTTCTGCAAAACTTACCTATGTCATGCATTGTTGTACCTTGAGCCAAAACATGGGTTGCTTGCGAGTACATTCAAAGTACTCATTGGCTTGCCACTGGTTATTTTATTGGCCAGGCATGAAAGAACAGGATATGATGAAGAATACTTCAGGACGAACATGCGAGCTAGGACGCTTGCCAGTCAGAATGCCTGTAGGGTTAAGGCAGATGGCATGGGTCCAAGTTATCGACGAAGATTTCTGCTGTGATGTTATACTCAAGACTTTATCATAATGGTCCTACTTGTGTAAGACGGTATGTATGGATGTAAGACTCTTGTTATTCAGCTTCTGTGTGTTCAGTGAGCATTGTTCTCTAGGATCACTGTACTCGTGCATTCGGTGATTACGACTTATGAGTCTGGGTCCCCACAGAGCTGGTATCAGAGCCATCCTGACTGTAGGAAGCCTTAGTTAGCATGGTCGTTAGTTAGGGTTAAAACTATTTCCAAAACTATTACTAGTTTTCAAAACTATCTATATTTCTCTTCCCTTCTCAGTTTTTCGAAAACTAAGGTATACTTTCCTTATTGATCTCTTCCCCTTCAAAACTTATGGTCGCTAGAACCCTTATGCCCCTGACCACTGGATTCCTTGTAATCCTCGTGGATAATCTAGAAGGAAGATGCCTTGTCAGACATTCACCCACATCTTCTGAACACATGATTGGCGACACCTCGACAAGATGATACCAACAAAAGATACATCCTCAAGGAATGAGGACATGAATACCCAGAAGATAGTGACACCCTTGACACTGCCCCAAGATGACGCGACCTTAGCCTGCAATGATCAGGGCATAGGATATGCAAGATCATGATATACATCGCTAATAGAGTAACCCTGTCACTACCGTTGTTGTATCGGCAACCACCGGTGGACGAGAACCTCGCCATTTGGTCCGCCTTACTATAGTGAGCAGGAAAATGGATCTCTTCATCCCCCGCTCTTAGTGACGATATTGTCAACAATGTGTCTGACAGATTGGACCTCTTCTATGCCTTGTTAAAGTCATTGCATAAAGGATTGCCACTTGGAACCGCCGATGCCTTAGAATGCAAAAAGGATCGTCATGAATAAAAAGACAAGAGGAGACCAAGTCAACGCCAGCTACGAGGAGCCACCTTCACCCCATCACTTCAACATGCGAGAAGTTGTTGAAGATTCTTCAGGGTCAACCCAGATCGTTTCATCAAAATAAGAGACGTAGCAACACCTGAGGAAAACTCAGAAGACTGCACGAGGCACAAGGCACGACTACAGAGTCCGAGAACCCCTAGGGTAGGATGAGTCGTGTACTCCCTATGCGTAGTCGATTCCGTATGATGCTTCGAATAGAACCATGATTTTGTGTTGCTTGTTTTTATTGTTTATGTTTTGATATACGTCACACTTTTGCCCTAGGCAACAAGTACACGACTATATCACCTTCTTTACATTGTTTCTTTTGTTTGGCCCTTTTTGCACCTGTCTGTTTGCACTTGCACTACAGAACCCCCTTTAGGTATTCCCCTCCTCTATGATACTTCTCCCTCTCATCTCTGAAGACCAGCAAGACCAAATGCACCAAGGATTCCACCTCGGCAAGCAACTGACACTGAAGACTTTTGCTACAGCCTCCTCGACCAAGTACAACCCCGTATGTTTACCCCTCAATGCCTAAAAAACCTCCCCTAAACCCGTTCAAGACTTCACGAGGATACCCAGCTCGATTCCTTAACCATGTGCTAAACCTACAAATTGCAAGGGAAACTAGTGAAGCCAAAATAAACCCTTGCTTCCCACATGGGTTCATGATGGAAACTAGGGCCATAGTTGAACAAGCACATTATCATCCTAGGATAGCACCAGAACCGACGGTGCCATAGGGAAGGACCCGTTTGAGGGATATAGGAATAGGAGGGACAAATGACTTGATTGAGTTTATATCAATGACTTTGAGGGAATTCATATGAAGACTATTTGGTGGATTATGAGGCTTTCCATGTGGGTAGATGAACTTGGTGGGATCATGATTAATAGAGTAGCATAGCTTTCATTACCCTGATAAATTGGATTTAGTGGGGACATTAAGATCGCAAGCTGAATCTTGAAGTATGAGGAATTTGACTTAGCCAGGGGATATTGATAGAGATAGTTTGACATTACGATAATGACTTTGGGTAAGCATGTAGGAATCCTCATTGGACATGAGGTTTGGATTTAAGTAGGTGATCCTAGTTGAGTATAGATGTTGAGTATGTCTACGTGGTTTGGAGAAAAATTGGATTTAGATTGATGATCTCAATCATGATACCATGTTTCTCGGTGGAAAATAAACTAGGAGATTGGATTAATTGTCAGAGTTGATATAAGCTTGACCTTGGAGTTTACTTGACCATGATAATGGAAATTGGTGGACTTACTAAACTAGAGACATCCCTTTCAAGTATTTGGGGATTATAGGGACTTTAGGAGATCATGTGGAACACCATAGACATTGGATTTGTAGAATTAATGGATTATGTAGTGATTAATGGAAGTTAACGGGTTGTTGGAGTTGATTGATAGGAAGGAAACAAGATTATGGAGTGCCGTACGACGTGTTTCCTTAGGATAGATATACACTAACATGGAGCTTGGAAGAATAGGATGAGCACTTGGATTGTCGTGTTTTATTCCAGCTTGGAAGCTTGTATGCTCTACCCATGGATTTTTTAGGGGTAGCCATACACATGAGTTTGGGGATCGTAGACATATATGATTTTGTTAGACCTCCTCTCGGGAGTCATGAGAATATAGATAACATGAGTGATGATTGGATTTGACCTATACGAAATGATGTTTTCGGTGGTATAAGGTTATTTGTTTGAAGGACTAGGTAGAACTATTGGCATCTCAGAAACCATGCTTAAAGATATGATGATAAATGTTCACTCGCACACTAGAATCCTTGAAACCCTTAAGCCCTACCAAGACACAACATGGTCGGATCATCACCATGGGCTTTGGCTCTAGGTCAAGTAGACCCTGGCCAACACTCAACCGTGACCACCACCAATCCCCCAGCCTACTTTATGTACCCCGTGAACAAAGTCTTAATGGAGTACTTAGACAAGATAGTTGTCATCATTATTTGGTGACCTACTTGTCTACCCGAAGACGGAAGAAGAGCTGTTCAGCTGGTCAAGGAACATTTGAAGACCGCCATGCCAAGGAGAAAGAACTATACCAACCACCATCGTCAAGGAGTGAACTTTCTCGTCGAAGACCAGGTGTATCTGCAAGTCACTTCTCTCAAAGGAACCAAGCATTTCCATGTCAAAGGGAAGCTCACACCAAGATTTATCGCCCCTCTCCAAGATCACTGTAAGACGAAGAATAGACGGCTAGCAGCTAGAGTTACCACCTGAGTCACCCACTGTGCACAACGTTTTTCCACACGACACCACTCCGGAAACATTTTCAACTTCCTAACAAGCACGATCTCTACGAGGACATCGATCACCGAGCCATCGACCCCCAGCTTAGCCCGACCCACCGTGAGAGACCCATTAGCAACCTAGATCAAGCAGAACGTTATACATGAAGCCACGCCATAGAGTACTTCAAGGTTCAATGCAGCACCATTCAGAAGCAGAAGCAGTATGGGGACGTGAAGACTACCCCATATCCAAGTTTCCATATTACTTTCCACGCCTAGTTTGGGAATCTCGGGGACGAGATTCTTGTAAGGGGGGTAGGTCTGTCACACCCTGATTTTCGTGCCACTACACTTAAGCTAATAATCATGATAAAATATGGTTTAACAAAAACTTTTGAGTGTTTTGGACTTTGCTTTATTTGATTTTTTTTTCTGCTGTTTGCAAGTGCTCTAAAAATAAAATAAATCCTCCAACTCTTATACTCCTTCTCCTTGATCCAAAACCTTGCCCAATGATCATGCCATGTGTGTAGGACATAAAAATAATTTCTTGCAAAAATATTTTGGCCAAAAAGTATTTTCTAAATTAGGTTTTCCAAAACCCCCTGGATTTAGACATGAACTACAAGTACTTAATTAAGGGTGTGAAAGATCTTTCAAAAATTATATTTGACTCCTATTAGATATAGGACTACCAAAAACCACAAAAATATAATTTTAAAAGTTATTTTGCTATTTTATTTAAAGGCTTTTTCTTTAGGCCAGAAATGGTCTTTAATAGATTAAAATTATTTTAATATTTCAAAAATATTTGAGAAAATTAAGGGAAACTCACTGGACATATATTGCCCATATATAAGAGTTTTAACACATGGTCATGTTCAAAATATTGGACAAAACCCTCCAAAACCATTTCTGCTCATTTCAAGTATATGAAATATTTCTATAAGAAATATTTTCAAATAAATCCAGGAAAATTCTAGCAAGCCACACATGACTAATGTGATGATCTTGCCAAGTTTCATTCCCATCCAAATAGTTTGGGTACACAAAAGTTCCCCAAAACCATTTCTGACCAGATCCAAATTTGAACAACTTTACATTGCCAAGTGTGTCCTTTTGATCTGAATTTTTGTGGGCATGTTCAAATACTCAAATGATGACATTTCACCAAGTGGTTCACCAAGGCAAAGAGTTTACCTTAGCTAGATCTAAGCAAGTCCATTTCTGCTGATTTCTAGGGTTTGCCAAAGTTACATTGGCAACTTTCTTCAAATGGACTCAAACTTGGTGGTCAACCTCAATTATATATGCCACTTGATCCTGTTAATTCTCATGTCAAGTGGAATTAATTTGCTTGCCAAAATTTGCATCAAACGCCTTCTGTCATTTTTTTACAAAAATCACCATTTTGACCTCTTACACTATTCTCCTTGAGCTCAACTTTTTACCACAGCCCCTCCTGGTCCTCTTCTACCTCCAGTAACATTTGCAAGTCCACAGATCAATTATTGGAGGGGGGGTAAACCACCTCTTTCTCTCTCTGTTCACCCATGGCAACACCACCTCTCTCTCCCATTTCAATATTGAGCACCCCACCTAGCATCTCTCCACCCCAGGGCATCCAAGGCGACCCCAAGGCACAAGGGGACATGCCCTGGCCCTTTAAAAATGGCCATGCCAGCCATTTGCATGCTCCAGAGCGCGATACAGTGCGCCCAGGCACTGTAGCCGCCCTCTGCCCGACGCCTCCGGCCACCTCGGGCCTCCCAGCGCGCCCGACGAGGCGCCTCGACGTCCTCAACACGGCAGCTGGTCGGCCCCGTCCTTCCTATCTCCCTCCTGCCTATGCTCACGCGTGCCCGAGCACCGCCTAGCTCTACAAGTGCGCGCACGCGCTCGGGACCCGTAGGAGTTCGCCCCACTCCTTCTTCCCTTCCCACTCGACCTGGTCCACACCCACGAACATCCCGGACATGCCCGGGTGTGCCAATTCGGCCTCTGGCATCGCCTCGGGCGTGGCCGTGGATGGCGCCCATGGTGCACCAATGCCCCGCCATATGAGGATCTCCCTGCCCCCCCCCTTATCTCCATCCACCCTCTCTTCGCCCCAGCTATCTCCTCGACCACTCACTCCTCCCCGGAGCTGCTCCATCGCCTCCCGATGGACGAAGCCGAGCCATCGGCCTCCGCTCAAATTACCACGAGCAAGGCCCCCTCCTCCCCTCCTTTCTCCACTCGGAAACCCCCTGGCCACGGCAAAAGTTTCCCCCTCTTCTTGCCCTAGAACCATGCCCCGTAGCGCCGGTGCCACCATCGCCATCGTCCTCGTCCGCCGCGGCCGACGCCCTGCCTGACCCGGCACTCCTCGGCGACGGTACCACCCACGGATGGAAGCGTCCAGGTCCCCTGAGCACTCCGGTGGGCCGAGCGCCGCGGGAGGTGGTCGGGGCCGCCGGCAAATCTCCCGCCGACGAGGCCTCTACCTCCTCTATCGCAGGCATGAGGAGGGAGACGACCCTGTGGGTGGACCCCGCAGGTCAGTGACCCCTTCAGCGGGCCCCTTCGTTTAAGTGGAGACGCACTGGGCCCTGCCTCGCTTCCCCAAAGCAAAAACGTGCCAGAGCAAATACGCCTCCGGCGTGGACCCTGCGCGCGTGCGGCTGAGCCGCTGGGCCGGCCCAGTTTCCCCTCGGCGATAAACCCCGCCCGGTGCGCGCTGCCGCCGCTGGATTTGGCCCATTTGGGTAAATCCCTTTTCTTTTTCTTTTTCTGTAGACTTGTAAAATCCATAAACAAATCAAATTAACTCCAAATTTGTTCAATTTTCTAGTAGTTACTAAATTCATGATCTATCACATGGTGCTATTTGCACATTTTTCCAAAAACATTTGCTTCACAAATGTTTATGAAATCCCGCTTTTCCATTTCTATGATAAACTTTAGAAAATCACAGACTTCCCATTTATGATCCAAATTCAATTATTCAAATTCCTTGATATTTCTAAGTTCATAAATTAGATTTGGAAGATTTTTTTTCCTATACATTCTATGCCATATAAAATATTGGTCCATTTCTCCATGTATAGCCAAGTTTGCAAATTCATAGAAAAATCATTTGAACTCCAAATCCAGTGAAACCAACTCCTAGGTGCTTCTAAAATCATTCCTTGTGAAATGGGTGCCTTTGCTCATTTTTCAAAATAATTCTTCTATAAACTTTTTGCAAATCCATAAATCCCTTGATTCCATCATATTGAAATGTTCGGAGATATCCGTTGATCAAATCCCAATGAAATCACTTTGGTCATTCCTCATATGACCAAAGGTATCCTAGAAAAGTCTAACTCACATTTTTAGAGCACTCTTATTTTTGCCTTGTTGTGTTGCTTATTGTGATTTTTTCCAACGTTAGTTTACAAAGTAGATGAAATACTCGGAGATGGACCAGAAGACTTGAAGACTCTGATGAACTAGGCAAGCAGCCCTTTGACCATGTTTGAGAAACCCTTTTTATGCATGTCATATAGCACTTTATTAATGTTGCATCAGAATCATGATGACATGGTAACCACTTTGGTGGGTTGCCTTCGTTACTTCCTTGTTGATACTTGCATTGTGCATGACCCTACCTTCCTATGAGGGTTATACCGGTGGGAGTAGATAGGGTGCTAAAGTAGATGCTACGCAAATGGGACGGTATATGCATGGTGATGGAGACAAAAGTACTTCCAAAGACTTTTCGAAAACCCTGTTGGGTGCCACTAATGCCCGAGGGAGATGATGAGTTGGGTGGCCACTTGATGACGAAGTGATGTATCGAGGCAAGTGTGTGTGTGTTGTTTTTTTTCAAAATTGATTGGTTTAAGTTGCGACCGTTATTCCAACCTTACATGCGCAACCACTCTACCCTTATATGGGAAAGGGCATTATTGATTACCTAGGCCGATACTAGCATGGTGCCCGCATTACTAGTGACGGGGGTGACACGAGGTCACTCTCGAGACGGGGTCGTGCTTGGATAGGCGGCCATGACTGTTTTCACAGGGCACCAGACACACTGTTGGTACCCCATGCCAATGGTATTTGATGAATATGGGAGCGAGGCTCCACAATTTTAAGATGTGAAATGTTGGGCACGGGGGTTACTACCAATTGAGTGGACTCTATGTTAGTGTCCTCTAGGGAAAGATAGTGATCGGTTGCTTACCCCGGGTACTTGAGGTACCGCAGTTCGTGGATGACACGGAAGTTCCCCGGATCTTGTGGGTAAACTGTGCAACCTCTGCAGAGTGTCAAACTATTCGAATAGCCATGTCCATGGTCAAGGACAGTTGGGTAACCGCTCTTGGGCTACGTCCATTTGTTTACAAACCAGTGTGTGTGTTTGGATAAGTGGGAAGAACTAATTGGGTCAAGTCAAAGGACTTAAAAAGATTGAGTTGTGTTGTTTCCAAGTCTATTTATGTTGATGTCTGTAACCAGTCCCTATGGTTACTTGAATTCTCATGATGCATGATTTTCCAGTTATTGAACATGTAATAGCACAATAAAACTAGCTTTCTGCAAAACTTACCTATGTCATGCATTGTTGTACCTTGAGCCAAAACATGGGTTGCTTGCGAGTACATTCAAAGTACTCATTGGCTTGCCACTGGTTATTTTATTGTCCAGGCATGAAAGAACAGGATATGATGAAGAATACTTCAGTGACGAACATGCGAGCTAGGATGCTTCCTAGTCAGAATGCCTGTAGCAGATGGTATGGGTCCAAGTTATCGACGAAGATTTCCGCTGCGATGTTATACTCAAGACTTGGCCATAATGGTCCTACTTGTGTAAGACGGTATGTATGGATGTAAGACTCTTGTTATTCAGCTTATGTGTGTTCAGTGAGCATTGATCTCTGGGACCACTGTAGATGTGCATTCGGTGATTACGACTTATCAGTCGGGGTCCCCACACGCCGGCTATTTTTCCGTGGGATCGTTGCATGAGAAACTTGGCACAGCGTCTATGCTCGGGTTCGTCCCTGCAGCGTCGATAAAACCAATGGCTAAGCTCTGTCTGGCGGATCTGCCCCGTTCATGTCACCTCCTGGGGTCATTGGTGTCCATCCTTCTCGTGCGATAACCTTCGGAGGGGCATTCGGCGCAGGACCCCCCATCGCCCCACAAGTGTCTTAAGCATGCCCCATGCCGCAAAAATCAGGTGTAACCCGCCTTGAGGTAGGGCCTCGTGAGTCCTGCACTAGCTCACGAGTACCCAGATACACCTCCTCCAGTTCTGTCGTGCTAGGCACGCGTACGAACGGTGTTGTACATGCCCCAGATTCTCGTCCAGAGGGAACTCCCACCCACGCACCAATGGAGCCTTTTGCTCCGTGCTAGCGGACGACACGGTCGAGGAGGGACTATGCCCCCACACCAGTGGAAGCCCCATGCTCCGTGGTAGCGGACGACACGACCAAGGAGCAGCTATGCCCACGCCAAAGTGGAAGCACCATGCTCCGCACTGGTGAATAACCAAGGGAGAGCTGCGTGTGGGTCCTGAAAATAGGTAGAATGATCGTTAAAGAGACCACCTGGGAATTCCCCTATACGTCTGTGCTTCTTGCCATCTTGGTGTATTTATCCTTCGAAAGGACCGGTAGTCAGGCCATCAGGGAGGGCCTGTGGAATAGAAACTTGAAAAGGAGAAAAAGGAAACGGTGAAAAGTATGTGAGTCTGGGGGCGATCGAGATGTATTATGGACCACCAGCTAGTTATGCATCCGTCTATGCCCATGGTATTTTGAGTGCGTAGTTATGTACGTGTGGTACGAATGCCGCTACTTGATCAGGGCTAGGACGGAGGCTGAATTGCTAGTCGTGCTCTTGACGAGCTGAGCTGTCCTGCTGCAGAATAGTCCGGATTCTCTTGACAGTGTCCGGGAGCCCGGCCGCCAAATTAAGGTTTTGCTTGAAAATGCCACTCTGTACTTCTGCTGCTAAGGCAGCGGTGTGCTCCTCAGTGCGGAGGGAGCGTTCCGTGTTTCCACTAACTGTTATGATGCCGCGTGGTCCGGGCATCTTGAGCTTAAGATAAGCATAGTGTGGTACCGCGTTGAATCGAGCAAATGCGGTTCGTCCAAGCAGTGCGTGATAGCTGCTGCGAAAGGGGATGATATCAAAGATATCAGAGCCACTGAATCTGGCATTGACCATGGTATTATCGGTGTTGTCATTGTTGTTTCGACGCTTGTATCTGTTGCATCGGGACTCACCGTTGTTATCTCTGACTTCAGAGGTGCCGGCGTCGCTTGCATTGTTTTT
Organism: Triticum aestivum; assembly: GCF_018294505.1. NCBI lineage: Eukaryota > Viridiplantae > Streptophyta > Magnoliopsida > Poales > Poaceae > Triticum > Triticum aestivum. The sequence goes on along the minus strand of NC_057814.1, from coordinate 305,459,028 downwards.
GCTACGGGCCAGCCAACTATCCTCGCCCGCACAAAAGCAGGTCATGAGTGCCGTGAGGGCTGCCGTGTACTTCAGCTTTTCTTGGCCGAGGTGGCGGGTGAGCCATTCATCGCGGATGCTGTGTTTAAAGGCCGCTAGGGCTTCGACATCCGGGCAGTCGACGATTTGGTTCTTTTTAGTTAAGAACCTAGTCCAGAATTTCCTGGCTGACTCTCCGGGCTGTTGAACTATGTGGCTTAAGTCATCGACATCTGGTGGCTAGACATATGTACCTTGGAAGTTGTCGCGAAGGCGTCTTCCAAATCCTCCCAGCTGCCAATGGAATTTTAGGCAGACTGTTTAACCAGTACCGAGCTGGCCCCTTGAGTTTTAGCGGGAGGTATTTGATGGCATGAAGATCATCACCACGGGCCATATCGATATGGAGAAGAAAATCCTCAATCCATACCGCGGGGTCCGTTGTTCCATCATATGATTCGATATTTACGGGTTTAAACTCTTCTGGGAATTCATGCTCCATTACTTCGTCAGTGAAGCAGAGGGGGTGTGCGGCGCCTCTGTATCAGGCCAAGTTCGCGACGTAGTTCGGATGTAGTCTGTCTGGCGATTTTCGGCCCCGGACGTGGCTATGTTTGTCACGTTCGGCCAAATGGCCTTCGTCGTGCATCAGGGCACGCCCCCGCGATCTGTAGATCGATCTGGTCTGACCTGTTCTGTTCTTTAGGTCCTGCCGCAGGTCATATGTATAACCCCGAGCTATTTTATCTCTGCCTTTACGGTGAGGTAGGACGGGCTGGTGTTCGGCTTGAGGTGCCGCTTTATCCCGGCCGCATGGTGGTCGGTCAGCCGCATTATGCGCTGATGGTACGGGCTCCAACGCCTCGTCATCGAATTGCGGTAACAATTTGCACTTCGGGTAACTTTTGGTTGGGCGATCGAGGCCGTATTCCTCGGCTGCCAGGACATTAGTCCATTTGTCGTTGAGCAGGTCTTGATCAGCTTGAAGCTGCTGCTGGCTTCTTTTTCAGCCTCCTCGCGAGTGGCTATTAGCCGACGTTTAAAACACTCCTGCTCGAGAGGTTCCTCCGGCACAATGAAATCCTCGTTGCCCAAGGCTCACCTCATCCTCAGAGAGTGGAAGATAATTACTGTCCTCCGAGTCTTCGTTTACCGGCCTGTTCATCAGGGCTGACTCGCCCGTCCTCGCGTTCGTCCTGTTCGTAGGTTGGCTCAACGGGGTATTCCTTGTCTTTGGCATCGTCCGGGATGGGTGTCGGGACCCCGATTCTAAGTCACACCGATCTAGCCTGTAACACCTCATATCACCTTGCGGCCTCACGCACGGTATTCCCACGGGTGTCGCCTTACCATCGCCCGGGACCGTTTGCGCCTTTTGGCTCACATATATGCTAATGTCGCTAGTATCCATATGACAGAGAACCCGGGCCGACATGGCTAGTCGTGAACCCAAAGCGGCACTAACATATGGGGACAGGCATACATGAATCAACATCGAACGTGTCGGTCAGCAGCGTGCGAATCCGGGCTGTAGCACTGGGCTAACAGGACTCCGGGAACCCGGGCTGTAGCAGGCTAGGCAGGACTCCGGATGTCACCGCGTGACATTTCCCCGAAGGGACAGACACCGGAACGATATGAAACACATGCCGGCCAGTCAAGTGTCCAGAGCAGTAGTGCTGGGCTAGCAGGACTCCGGTGAACCGGGCTGTAGCGGACTGCTATGGCTCAAGGAGGCACTAGACTACATTTCCCCATAAGAGAGGCTGCTAAGGATAGACAACTAGATTGTCGGATCCCACACATACCAAGCATTTCAATCATACACACAATATGCTCGATATGTGCAAATACAACATGGCATCACAACAAGACTCTACGACTCAGAGTATTTATTCATTAGGCTCCGAAGAGCCAGATATTACAAACATGGGTCTCATGACCCAACATTCAGAGCATACAAGTCAAAGCACATGCGGAAGCTTAACATGTCTGAGTACAGACATCTACAAATGAAAAAGGCTGAGAAGCCTGACTATCTACCAGATCCTGCCGAGGGCACAAGATCGTAGCTGAGGTATCAAGCTAAACGTCGAAGTCCACACGGAACTACTAGCGAGACTGACGTCTCTCTGCAAAACATAAAATAAGCAAACGTGAGTACAAATGTACCCAGCAAGACTTACATCAGAACTATCTACATATGCATCGGTACCAAAAGGGGTGGTGGAGTTTAACTGCAGCAAGCCAGCTTTGACTCGGTGGCTATCCTAACTACGACTGCAAGTAACTCTTTTGAGGTGGCGCACACGAGTCCACATATTCACCATATCAATACACCACTATGGATCCGCTCCCGTCTCCCTACGAGAACGCCATCCATAGCACTCACGCTTATCTTGCGCATTTTAGAGTATCCACTTTCACTTGTCTATGAACTGTTATAGGCAACCCAGAAGTCCTTTACCGCGGACACGGCTATTCGAATAGTGATGTTAACCCTGCAGGGGTGTACTTCGACACACACGCTCTCACCACTTACGCCGTTACACGACGTGTACTCGGCAACCTTCAAGCGGAAGCCCAGCGAGGGTGTCGGCCACAGCCTACCTAAACACTCAAGTCTCTAGTCCAGGTTTATCGCCTATTCAGGTTCCATCCGCAGGGAGTCCGGCCGAGGTTTCCACATACGGCCCCGAACGATGTGTGCAGGGTTCCGAGACACCAAACGGGCGCCCGGCATGCCCGGCCACGAGCCTACCGCATCACAGCCCACCCCTCGGTCAGCGCTGTCCACGGCCTCCAGCATACTACAAACACCAGAAACTACTTGCAACTCCTGGACAGAGGACAAGGGTGATTAAGAAGCCAAGAGGGTCCATTGGTTTCGGGCCCAATGCGTGGTAGTAACTGTATCATGGATCACAAACACAGAACTCAGTTCCTGAGGACGGCTTCAATGAGACAACCCACCATGTACTCCTACATGGCCTCTCACCGCTACCTTTACCAAATCGTGTTCACACACTTAGCTCGCACACAGTAGGACATGTTCATCACCATTCCAACTCATCCCCGATGAATCAGACCCGACTCAACTCTAAGCAGTAGCAGGCATGACAAACAAGCATGAATGAGTAGGCACATCAGGGCTCAAACAACTCCTACTCATGCTAGTGGGTTTCATCTATTTACTGTGGCAATGACAGGTCATGCAGAGGAAAAGGGTTCAACTACCGCAACAAGTAACAGTTGAATCGATGTTGTCCTAATGCAGTAGAAGAGAGCAGGAGCGAGAGAATGGGATTGTATCGGAATGAACAAGGGGGTTTTTGCTTGCCTGGCACTTCTGAAGATAGCATTGAGTCTTCATTAGTGTCATCGAACTCATCGTCGGAAACACGGCTATCGAGAGGGGACAATACCGGCAACAGAGAGGAAACACAATCAATGCAATGCACAATATGATGCATGATCATGACATGGCAATATGAATGTGTTTTGAGCTAATGCAGCTAGCAACATATTAAATGGAGTTGGTTTGAACCTTAGGTTCAATTCAAACTCCATATAAGACATTTCAAATGCCATTTATTCAAATTGTCATATACAGTGGCTGTAAGTTGTTCAAACATGCATGAGGATGCCATAAACAGATTCTTTGGATTTTTCTGATAATTTTTCATATATAAATCATTTCATTTGGAGCTACGGTTGAATTTCTATGAATTTTAGAAGTTAGGGCATTTTCTGGAATTTTCTGAATTAATTTCTAATAAGAAATCCCAGCAAATGTATTTATGACGTCGGCAGTGTGTCATAGCGACGTCAGCAGTCAACCACGGTCAAACCTGACGGTGGGACCCGCATGTCATTGAGACAGTGTTGAACTCCGGTTTAACCCCGCGTTGATCAGCTTTGACCCGTCGTGGGGCCCGGTGTCAGTGTCACTGGGTTAAACTAACCACGGGGTTAGTGGCTAACCTAATCTGGCCACGTCACCCAACCGGCGTTTAGCCGCCGGCGGCAGCAGACGCGGCGGGGCACTCGGGCACGGGCTGTGGTGCCCCGTTCGCAGCGTGGCTGGGCTCGTTCGAGAGCCCAGACCAGCGCGCGTCGGGCGGTGGCGCCAGTCGGGCTGGGGTGGCCGGAGGCGATGGCGAGGGGCTCGACCGCGGCGGCCGGAGCTCGGGCGCACTCGGAACGGGGCTGCGGTGGTCGTTGAGTGGCGTGCTTAGCTCCTACGGCACCTACGCGGCGCGGTGAGCACGTGGGTGTGCTCGGTTGGGAGCTATGATGACTGTGGCCACGGCGGCGAGAAGCTCGGGCGGCGGCGTGGTTCGGTGCTCGTGGGGAACGGTGCTACGGCAACCAAACGGGGAGCAGGGTTAGGGGGGAAATGACCGGGTGCTCACCGCGGTCACGAAGAGGTTCTCGGCGAGCTCGGGGAGGCACGGACGGCGTCGGAATTTGGCGGCGGCGATGCACGGCCGTGCGCGGAGACGACGGGTCGATGGCGAGGCGACAGGGCGTCCGGCGATGCTCGCGTTGAGGGGGAGCTTCAAGGCGTCGAGGCGGAACTCGTGGACTCATCGGCGGGGCGAGGGGTGGCCGGTGGCCACGGCAACGGCGACGGTGGCGACGGCTCCGTTCGGTGGTGCTGCGGGGAGAGAGACAGGGGAGGGGAGGGAGTGCAGCGAGTGAGGGAGAAGTGAGAGGGGGTCGGGGAGGTGCCGTGGCACTCATGGAGGCGTCCAGAAGCGGCGGAAGCAGGAGGTGGCCTCGCGCGCGGCGACCACACGCCCGGCGTCCCTCTGGCGTCCTTCTGGCGCGAGGTGGGAGACGGTGGCGGCTCTGGTGGGCTGGGCCAGCTCCTGGGCCGTGGTGGGGCGCCAGGTATGTCCAGGTGAGGGGCCCAGTGGCCTTCTCTCTCTCTCTCTCTTACTCAATTGTTTCTGTTTCTAGTTTAATTTGTTTTGTTTTGATTTAGTAAAATACTAAACCATTTTATAAAATCCTGGAAATAATTAGGGGTGCTGTCTGAATTATTCTAGTGACCCATAACATTTCCAACATTTTTGGAGCACCAAAAATGTATATGGCATTTAAATAGCTCCAATTCAAATATGTTTGAATTAACTCAAAGACCATAAATGCCTTGGAAAAATGTGCATGACCTCTGGTAAAGGTTTTAACCTTTTTCCATAAATAATGAACATTTTTGAAGGGCATTTTGGGTTTAATGAAAATATTTTTATTTTGAACCTAGTTTAATTCATTTGGTGCTAGGGTTGGCCATCCCCAATTCAATTCATTTGAATTAAACATGATGACATGAATGCTTTCATGCAATTAACTACAAGCAATTCTAGGGCTGTGACAACTCACCCCACTAAACAAGAATCTCGTCCCGAGATTCAAGACGTGAGGTAAGAAGACAGAGGGACACAAGCTAACACCATCTTCATGATCCAATTGCTCTTCGCGAAAATGTTGATCCGTTGCTTCAATTAACGTTGACGTCTTTGCTTTCGAGATCTTCATCCGACACGATGACGACAAGGGAAAATTCTATAGAAATCGATCTCCTTAAAGATCGAGCAACTCACGACCAACTCACGGAATGCGACGTTGAGTATCTCTTGAGCTGAGACTCAACACATACATCGAGGGAGATGGAAGAGCAAACGATGAGATTTGATTTGGTGGGCAACAATCCACGCTTAGGTAGGATGGTGCATGGTTTCAAAGTAGCGAGGAGATAATTGCCACGATTCCATAACGGGGCACCTTGGGAAGGTGACTCGTAGAACTATTCCTTAAGTGGCAAAAGGAATTACTTTTGATATAAATATCATTGAAACTCTTTATGCCAGCCTAAGGCAATCACAAACGATCGTTCGAGGGAGTTCGGGAGAACGACACACTCGGGCTAGGATGGACGATGTGGACTACCTTGTTGAATGACAACACAAGGGTGATTTTCTTATCACTGGAAATGGTCGGAACCCCTGGTGGGACCACTTTTGAAGATGGTCCTTATCAGTAATTACTGGGAAGGTAATCCAAGGTAGGATGGCACAATGACTGCGCAAGCTGGGAACAAAAATGGAAATGCTAGGAATGATTCTAGTAACTGGGGAGAAGCTCAACAGTCGAGAGTGATTCCACTGCTTGAATGGTTATGGCCTAATCGAAGAAACTAAGGGCGGATCGCAGTTAATGCCGACGATAAATCCTAGTGCTTGCGCGTGCTCTCAAGAACTTGAGCATTTCCATATTCATCAAGGTTCTACCAACATCCGTGCCGAGGATCCTGGCAACACATCATACTACCATGATGAACGGTGATGGAGGATGCAGGTGCAAAGGAGGACAACACTTTCTCAGATTTCACCTTAGCGAAGCCAAGGAGCAAATCTGGATGATCGACCGAGAGACATTTAGCACTCCGCTTCTAATGTTCTCCTTGATGTTCTAGCGTAACCCATTAGATGTGGTTTGGTATCTTGAACATCAAGTAGTAGGTCGGACTTCGGGTGCGCAGGAATCCATAAGGAATAACTGCGGGAGTAAATCCTACGGAATCCTTATGGGGAGGTGGCCAACTTCCTCAATCAAGATACTACAATAATAGGCCTTCCGGCTGGATGTGTTGGCCACGACATCCACTTTACCGGTTATCGAGAGGGCAATATTATAATTCTTGGGAAATGTTCCAACCATCATATCTGCCTGAGATTCAGATCTAGTTGGTTTCAGTATATTCCAGACTCATCAAGTCTAGAAAGAAAATTAAGGTTTGCAACACAAATCGACGAGATGACGTTGCGAGATTCTCAGGGGATGAACTACGATAGCAAGCTCCAAAACACGAGCTGGTTCTGCTGCAAACATGTGAACACGTTGTCCCAGACAAGCATGCCCACATGGTAGTCTTACAATGAAAACACTAACGAGTTCTGGTTGGGAACCATCGACGAGGATATCGAAGTTCTTTCATAAGTCCGGATTAGCTCTTATGAAGGAACTCCTTCTCCTTGAACAAATCAATCAGTGGCTTGGTGTGCTAGGGATACATATAGAATGAAGGTTGCAAGTCTCCAAACCACGGTATACTTCGCACATATGCATGACTGACTTGGGATGATTCCAGAGGAAGCAAAACAAACTTTCTCGAATTCACGGCGGCAATTTGCATCTAATGCACATGAATTAGAGTAAGTCACTTCTTTCATCCAACATATGCTTCATGAACGGAACACGAAGATATTGCTTATAAAATTTCCAATACTAGCTGGACGTTCAACACGAGTCATGGAGAAGGTAGCAGTGTTGCTGATGGGCTCAACAACAATTCATCCAGGTTTCCATGGAGATGGAATTCCATAATTATGTGAACAAGTGATAGCATTGGTCAGACCCAAAGATATAATGGTGTATGCTCGAGGGATCAACCACGAGTAAGACAACATTATGAACATCGTTGGTTCTGATTTGATTTGGTGATAGCCCATACTCAAATCAAAGTCTTGATATGACAATAGGTCCAACAACTGATCATAGGGACCAATCGATGAAGATATCATCTATCTTCAACACACGCAAATATATCCCTTGAAATGATCTAGGCTGGCAAGCTTTTATCTTCCAACTCTCCAAGTTATTGTTTGGCTTAACCAACTAGCTCAGGGGTATCCGACACGGATTCTTGGAGAAGGGGTGGTTACAGAAAACCAACTTGATCACGAATTCAACATAGCGGTCAGGTGACAACCTGGTGATACTTCCGAGAAGATATTCGGAAAATCACGTACCACCGACATGTTATTAAGATCGAGAACAATCTTGCTTTTCAGGGCAAGACGATATGACCGAACAAGCAAGGACTGACACTATCCTAACCGTTTGATCGAAAAGTGCACCGGAAATAAGGACTAGGTAGCACGATCAACCTTGGGATATGATTCAGTAACCAACACGCTAAGGATGAAATTATTGTCCTTTAACTACCAAGCAACAGAGTTGCTAGGAGTATTGATTTCACGCATCATAGTTCACTTGTCGGCATTCCGGTTGCAACAACACGGGACCAAGAAATGAGTGATGATGGCGAGGAGTATCACTAAATCAAGAATTCATAAGAGGTGGTGCAATTCTCATGACACTCTTGACATAAAGATGGTAACACTCCAAGGTAGAACAGAACAAAAACTGGATTGGCATTTGATCTGTGGAATACAACTACTTTGACCCAATCCCAGAGATGGACGAGGTACTGGAGTTTGTTTCTCCTAGTCATTCCGGATTAGAATGGCTTGACAGACCACAGGAATAATAGGCATCGATAACACAAATGCACAATTACTCCTGACTATCAATTGATAGACGAGGGCCAAAAAATAACTAAAGAGGGACAACCCAAAGGAACATATGTTTTTTTCTGAGTTGTGGATGCATGGATTAGCATGTCGAACCAAGTCCAACAAGTTTCTTCTAGATAACCCATGCAGAAAGGTAGGACTGGCAGAGTCACAATATGAATGGAGTACTCCTCAAGAGCGCCCTGGTTGTGATCTTTTGGTTCAAACGAACTCCTGCCAAGAATGGTTCATGGTATTTGGAAGAACGATATACCACGTACCTCGAAGACTATCACAAAGGTTACTAATAACCTAAAGGAACGAGCAAACACTATCAACAGGAGGTAAGTGGAGTGAATCTTGGCCTCAAGAACCCAGAAGTAGAATGCCTACTAACTAGATGGCATCACGGGACGCTTTCGAGAATAATGGCCAGAATCTGCACACTGGGAATACAAGCATAGCTAGCTTACTAGGTAATCTTCTAAGACACCTAGGGTCGTAATAATAACTCCAACATATATGCCGAGGCAATAGAATACCTCAACTCAGCAATTAGTGTGGTTAATCTGGCCCAAAGGAACATCGAGAACGGAAAGAAAGGATTTGCAATGCATCAGACCATTTAGGAACCTGGGATGACTCGGACAGCGTAACGGCTGTAAATGCTCAAAAGAATTGAGACAGCCTGCAAAAATAGTGGCATAACCACTCAACAACATCATATCAAGGTTCCAAGTCCAACTAACAACACACTGTAGTGGTAGAAACTGAACTAAGGCTTGAGACCAACAATCCTACGAGTCTATGGATTAGTAACACGTGATCCTGATAGAAAGATGAGAAGCCTAGTTCTTAATCCCCGTAGAAGAGAAGAGGGTGACTCAGATCAGAGAGCATAAGGTAAAGGAGTAAAAAGAGCCTTACGTTCCCTTCCACAATCAATTCCCTTATATAACTAAAGCATTTCTAGACTCAACTTCGACCAGTTTGGCTTGGTAATCCTACAGGCAGTCAGGCTCTGATACCAACGCTGTCGGGACCTCGATTCCAAGTCAAACCGATCTAGCCTGTAACACCTCATATCACTTTGCGGCCTCACGCACGGTACCCCCACAGGTGTCGCCTTACCATGGCCCGGGACCGTTTGCGCCTTTTGGCTCACGTATATGACAATGTTGCTAGCATCCATATGACAGAGAACCCGGGCCGACATGGCTAGTCGTGAACCCAAAGCGGCACTAACGTATGGGGACAGGCATACCTGAATCAACATCGAACGTGTCGGTCAGCAGCGTGTGAATCCGGGCTGTTGCACTGGACTAACAGGACTCCGGGAACCCGGGCTGTAGCAGGCTAGGCAGGACTCCGGATGTCACCGTGTGACATTTCCCCGAAGGGACAGACACAGGAACAAAGTGAATCACATGCCGGCCAGTCAAGTGTTCCGGAGCAGTAGTGCTGGGCTGGCAGGACTCCGGTGAACCGGGCTGTAGCGGACTACTATGGCTCATGGAAGCACAAGACTACATTTCCCCATAAGAGAGGCTACCAAGGATAAACAACTAGGTTGTCGGATCCCACACATACCAAGCATTTCAATCATACACACAATATGCTCGATATGTGCAAATACAACATGGCATCACAACAAGACTCTACGACTCAGAGTATTTATGCATTAGGCTCCGAAGAGCCAGATATTACAAACATGGGTCTCATGACCCAACATTCAGGGCATACAAGTCAAAGCACATGCGGAAGCTTAACATGTCTGAGTACAGACATCTACAAATGAAAAAGGCTGCGAAGCCTGACTATCTACCAGATCCTGCCGAGGGCACAAGATCGTAGCTGAGGTATCAAGCTAAACGTGGAAGTCCACACGGGACTACTAGCGAGACTGACGTCTCTCTGCAAAACATAAAATAAGCAAACATGAGTACAAATGTACCCAGCAAGACTTACATCAGAACTATCTACATATGCATCGGTACCAAAAGGGGGTGGTGGAGTTTAACTGCAGCAAGCCAGCTTTGACTCGGTGGCTATCCTAAGCTACAATTGCAAGTAACTCTTTTGAGGTGGCGCACACGAGTCCACATATTCACCATATCAATACACCACTATGGATCCGCTCCCGTCTCCCTACGAGAACGCCATCCATAGCACTCACGCTTCTCTTGCGTATTTTAGAGTATCCACTTTCACTTGTCTATGAACTATTATAGGCAACCCAGAAGTCCTTTACCGCGGACACGGCTATTCAAATAGTTTTATACCCTGCAGGGGTGTACTTCGTCACACACGCTCTCACCACTTATCGTCGCTACACGACGTGTACTCGGCAACCTTCAAGCGGAAGCCCAACGTGGGTGTCGGCCACAGCCTACCTAAACACTCGAGTCTCTAGTCCAGGTTTATCGCCTATTCAGGTTCCATCCGCAGGGAGTCCGGCCGAGGTTTCCACATACGGCCCCGAACGATGTGTGCAGGGTTCCCGGTCACCAAACGGGCGACTCGGTACACCGGGCCACGAGCCTACCGCATCACAGCCCACCCCTTGGTCAGCGCTGTCCATGGCCTCCAGCTTACTACAAACACCAGAAACTACTTGCAACTCCTGGACAGAGGACAAGGGTGATTAAGAAGCCGAGAGGGTCCATTGGTTTCGGGCCCAATGCGTGGTAGTAACTGTATCATGGATCACAAACACAGAACTCAGTTCCTGAGGACGGCTTCAATGAGACAACCCACCATGTACTCCTACATGGCCTCTCACCGCTACCTTTACCAAATCGTGTTCACACACTTAGCTCACACACAGTAGGACATGTTCATCACCATTCCAATTCATCCCCGACGAATCAGACCCGACTCAACTCTAAGCAGTAGCAGGCATGACAAACAAGCATGAATGAGTAGGCACATTAGGGCTCAAACAACTCCTACTCATGCTAGTGGGTTTCATCTATTTACTGTGGCAATGACAGGTCATGCAGAGGAAAAGGGGTTCAACTACCGCAACATGTAACAGTTGAATCGATGTTGTCCTAATGCAGTAGAAGAGAGCAGGAGCGAGAGAATGGGATTGTATCGGAATGAACAAGGGGGTTTTTGCTTGCCTGGCACTTCTGAAGATAGCATTGAGTCTTCATTAGTGTCATCGAACTCATCGTCGGAAACACGGCTATCGAGAGGGGACAATACCGGCAACAGAGAGGAAACACAATCAATGCAATGCACAATATGATGCATGATCATGACATGGCAATATGAATGTGTTTTGAGCTAATGCAGCTAGCAACATATTAAATGGAGTTGGTTTGAACCTTAGGTTCGAATTCAAACTCCATATAAGACATTTCAAATGCCATTTATTCAAATTGTCATATACAGTGGCTGTAAGTTGTTCAAACATGCATGAGGATGCCATGAACAGATTCTTTGGATTTTTCTGATAATTTTTCATATATAAATCATTTCATTTGGAGCTACGGTTGAATTTCTATGAATTTTAGAAGTTAGGGCATTTTCTGGAATTTTCTGAATTATTTCAAAACCAGAAAATGATTAACTGCGTCAGCATTAGGTCATGCTGACCTCAGCAGGTCAACGGACCCGTTCCAGGTCAAACCTGACCGGTGGGGTCCACTGGTCAGTGAGACAGTCACTAATCCCGCGTTGACTAGCAGTTTGACCTGTTGCGGGGCCCATTGTCAGTGGCTAAGGGCGGCTGAGCTGGCAGGGATTAGCGCTAATGACTGCGCCACGTCGGTCCTCGCCGGAGTTTCGCCGGCGACAACCAAAATTGCGGCGGCAACTCACCGGACTTGAGCTACAGACGGCGGTTGGACGCGCGGAAACCACCAGGAGGTAGCCCACGCTCTTCCGCATCCAGGGGAGGTGTCAGAAGGTCGCGGGGTGGCCTGGTTCTCCGGCGGCGAGCACTTGGGCGGCCGCCGGAGCTCGGGCAATGGCGGAGATGGCGCTATAGGGCATGGCAGGGCGAACCCGTGGGTGCTTCAGGTTCACAGGAGCGCGGCGAGCGCGCTGGTGATGCTCGGGCGAGCGGCCGAGCTCAGGAGCACGGAGCTCGTTGGCAATGGCGGCGGCGAGCTTCGGTGCTCGTGGGGAATGGTGCTACGGCAACCAAGCAGGGACAGGGTTAGGGGGAAATGACCGGGGGCTCACCGCGGTCACGAAGAGGTTCTCGGCGAGCTCGGGGAGGCACGTACGGCGTCGGAATTTGGCGGCGGCGATGCACGGCCGTGCGCGGAGACGACGGGTCGATGGCGAGGCGACAGGGTGTCCGGCGATGCTCGCGTTGAGGGGGAGCTTCAAGGCGTCGAGGCGGAGCTCGTGGACTCATCGGCGGGGCGAGGGGTGGCCGGTGGCCGTGGTGGAGCTCGTCGGTGGCGGCGGTGCGGTTTGGTGAGGTGGGGAACAGCGAGGGAGAGGGAACCAGAGAGCGAGGGAGAAGTGAGAGGGGGTCGGGGAGGTGCCGTGGCACTCGTGGAGGCGTCTAGAAGCGGCGGAAGCAGGAGGTGGCCTCACGCGCGGCGACCACACGCCCGGCGTCCCTCTGGCGTCCTTCTGGCGCGAGGTGGGAGACGGTGGCGGCTCTGGTGGGCTGGGCCAGCTCCTGGGCCGTGGTGGGGCGCCAGGTATGTCCAGGTGAGGGGCCCAGTGGCCTTCTCTCTCTCTCTTACTTAATTGTTTCTGTTTTCTAGTTTAATTTGTTTCTGTTTTGATTTAGTAAAATACTAAACCATTTTATAAAATCCTGGAAATAATTAGGGGTGCTGTCTGAATTATTCCAGTGACCCATAACACTTTCCAACATTATTTGAACATTTAAATTATTTATAGCATTTAAATGCCCAAAAGTCAAATACAATAAGATTTAATTCAAAAATCCAGGATGGCCTAGAAATAGGTGCATCATTTTTGGCAGAGGTTTTCACCTTTAACAAAAATCATGAACTTTTCTAAAGGGCATTTGGGTTCATTGAAGATATTGTTTACTTGAACCTAGTTGAATGCATTTGGTGCTAGGGTTTCAACATCCCCATTTCAAGTTTCTTTGAAAATTAAACATGATGACATGAGGAACAAGCAAAAGTCAAACAAGGGCTGATCTGGGGCTGTGACATTGGCCTTGCTCCTCCTCGGCATCGTCGTCCATACCGTCGATGTCTTCGGAGCCGTAATCGAGCATGTCGGTTAAGTCGTCGACAGTTGCTATGAAGTGGGTGGCGGGTGGGAAGCGAAATTCTCCATCATCAGCCTCCAGTTCGAACCGGACATAATTCGGCTGAGTGTCCCCCGCAAAGGATAGAGCTTTTAATGAGTTTAGCACGTCGCCCAAAGGCGAGTGACGGAAGATGTCCGCGGAGCTGAATTCGAGGATCGATGACTGATCAAGCTCGGCGTATGCGGACTCACAGGGTTCGGAACCCGTAGCCAGAGACGAGTCCATGGTTTCGGTGACATAGATGTCACTTGAAGTTAGGTCTGTGTGCGGCTCCAACGCCGCTGAGTCTGTGGCTTCCGCTATGGGTTGAGCTTCCCGTCCTCAGATGGCGCAATCTGCTCCGGGTCTAAGGCCAGAACAGCTACAGGTACTATTTCCTGGGTATGGTCCGATGACAGATTTACGTCATGTTCATCGTGGTGGCAGGGAGCGGCTTCCGTGGTCTCGAATCCATCGAAGATCAAGTCTCCACGGATATCCGCGACGTAGTTCAAGCTTCCAAACCTGGCCTGATGGCCAGGGGCGTAGCTGTCGATCTGCTCCAGATGGCCAAGCGAGTTGGCCCGTAGTGCGAAGCCGCCGAACACAAAGATCTATCCGGGAAGGAAGACTTCTCCTGGGACAGCATTGTTGTAGATGATTGAAGGAGCCATCAACCCTTTTGACGACGGCACAGTGGAACTCTCAATGAAAGCACCAATGACGGTGTCAACCGGCGGATCTCGGGTAGGCGGTCCCGAACTATGTGTCTAAGGTCGATGGTAACAGGAGACAGGGGACACAATGTTTACCCAGGTTCGGGCCCTCTCTATGGAGGTAATACCCTACTTTCTGCTTGATTGATCTTGATGAATATGAGTATTACAAGAGTTGATCTACCACGAGATCATAATGGCTAAAACCCTAGAAGGCTAGCCTGTATGACTATGATTATGATGATTGGCCTCTACGGACCTAGCTCTCCGGTTTATATAGACATCAGAGAGACCTAGGGTTACATAAGGTCGGTTACAGAGAAAGGAATCTTCATATTTGGACGCCAAGCTTGCCTTCCACGCCAAGGAGAGTCTCATCCGGACACAGGTAGAGTCTTCGGTCTTTGTATCTTCACAGCCCATCAGTCTGGCCCATGTACAAATAGGTGGGACGCTCGAGGACCCCTTAGTCCAGGACTCCCTCACCCAACCCAGGGGCTGCCGCCTCTGGCTCGGGGGTTGCCGCCCCAGAGCCCACCATGGTGGCCGTCTTCGCCGTAGTGACGACTCCATCATGGGCCTTGCCAATCTCAGAGTTCCTGGTGAACGGAGCCCTCCCCATGGATGAGACCGAGGCCCGGCAAATACAGCGTCGGGCGTCCGCCTACAGCATCATCAACAACGAGCTCGTCAAACGCAGCACGACAGGTGTTTTTCAACGCTGTGTTGAGCAGGACAAGGGCATAGAGATCCTTCTCGACATGCACCAGGGCAAGTGCGGGCACCACGCCGCCTCGAGGTCCCTGGTAGCTGTCGGTGTCAAAACCGGCAGATCTCGGGTAGGGGGTCCCAAACCGTGCGTCTAAGGTCGATGGTAACAGGACACTACTAGGGAAAACTCTAGTAGTAGCGCGGGTTTAATGCCCACTAGTAGCGTGGGCAGCCGCGCTACCAATAAGGCGCTACAGCTATTACTTAGCAGTAGCGCGTGCGACAAGCGCTACTGCTAAGACACATAGCGGCATCGCTTGTTCTATCCCGCGCTGCTGCTAATCTAGCTAGTTGTAGCGTGTTTACTATCCATCGCTACTAGTACTTTTTTTCATTTTTAGTGTATTTATACGCCGTTATACAAATTTTGGTACAATACCAATTATGAGGTTTATATTATTATGTCCATAACAGTGTGTCAAATGAAGGTGGATTAGGTTCAAGTGGAGGCAATATGTGGTCCCTGTCAAATGTATACTACTAATCCAAACTTGATCTAGTTTGGACTAGTAGTACTTTCGATGTGCACCACATGTTGCCTCCACTTGAATCTAATCCGCCAGCACAAGCTATTTAATCATCATCATAGTCATTACCACCAACAGTATTTATTTAATCACCATAGTCATAGTGTAGCACATCATCATCTTCAAACTCATTCTAGCTAGCTAATCACCACCAACACTAGATGCGGTAGCTATCTAATCACCACCAACACTAGCTAATAATAATCATCATAGTCATTACCACCAACACTAGCTATTTAATCATCATAGTCATAGTGTAGCACATCATCATCTTCAAACTCATTTCTAGCTAGCTAATCACTCCTGCTGCTCTCTCTCAGGTAAAATAACATAAAACATGTGTAGCTCTCCTCCTTCATCAAGTTGGAGCATGCAGATGAACCTGTCTCCTAATCGTGGGCTGTGCTTCTCATTGCTACCCCCTAGTACTTCTCTGTGCTCCTCCATCACAAATTTGGTCCAGTCATTCACTATTAAGACTTCCTCGCTCTTAGAAATCCTGAATGCACTAAAGTGCATTGTAGGATATCTTGGCCGTAAGCTAACAATACTCATGGTACCATTAGTCTCGATCCCATGAGGCACAACATTCATCGGGAGTGCCTGTTGAAGAACATCGTATAGTAACATACTTAGCAATGAAGTTTTGCTTAAAAAATAATGTATGCAAAAGATGCACTAGGACAAATAGTAAAAATCTTACCATCTTTCCTAAATAGATGTGACCGTAGTTCATTACGAACACTATTGGTCGCACGTTTCAGTACTAACATTTCTAAGTGCAGGAAGAAAATTTGTCTTGACAGTATCAAGATCCTCAAGCCATGAAACATAATGACTTAGCTCCTCGCAGTTTAGTTCAGCCCCGGGATAGTAGTAGGTCCTGTCTACCAAGCGCTGGACATGTTTTCTTGAACCGAAATAAGCTGACAATAGAAATTAGTTGTCAACTATTTTTGAATAAACAATATCAAAGACATAAATATGATTGAGAAACTAACATAATGGTATAACTGGAGGCGTCTGCACATCGACCCAGATGTCGGTATTACCTTCAATATCATCTTCCGGACGAATATCAAAGGTGATAACCATATAAGGCTCAAATGCATAAGTCTTGCATAGTGCTCGCCAAGTTTTGCATCCAAAATAGGTGTAGTCGTCTGCGTTGTATAATTTTGCGTGGAAAATATAACCATGCTCGGTCTTCAAGTAAACTTTCTTTACCTCCATAGTACGACTGAAACCTATCTTATCCAAGACAAAAACTCTTGCATGGCAGGGGATACGCTAGTAGAATAGTAAAAAATTAAATTATAAGTTGAAGCAAATGAAGCAGATGTCATGCTTAATTACGAAAAAAGACTTGTCGTTGTGAGTTACTGTATCCACTTCGAAGTTCACGTCCAGCTTGATGCTGAAGCGCCTATCATCATCTAGGAAGATTCCGTCGCACAGGCCGCGCTCGTCTTCGCAGTATTTGCAAATACCGAAATCCTTTTCGTTGTCAGACATTTCCTATGTTCATAGTTGAAACATTAATTGAAAATCGATCGAAGACAACTCCAGGATACTCAAAATATCTTATAGGACTCATATTGACTTGAGCATTCAATAAGCAAAACCAAATCGTAAAATAAATAAGTATTCAAATTAGCATGCATTCAATAAGCAAAAGTAAATCATCTCATGCGTCCGTACATCATCGAATATTATCACTAATACATCCCGAATAGTATCATACATATAACATCACTAATACAACTAAAACCCTAGCGCACGACGGGTATCGGCGCGGGCGGTGGACACCCAAAGAGAAGGAACCATCACAGGATCATAGCTCCAGTGAGATCCCTGGAGAACCTGCCAGGTATTGGAGAACTTGTGCTCCAACACAAACAAGTAGCGACGGACGTGCGCGTCCTCCTCAGTGACACGATGACGGACCACCTCCGCGCGGTCCTCGAGCCTCTGGACCGTCACTGGCCCACGCGAACGCCACCAAAGAAGGTTCGGGTCAACGACAGGCTGGCTCCTCACCAACTTGCGCCCCCCGGTAGGTAGCGCCTCCCAGTACCACCCCGGCGGAGCCCAGTCCCGGACATGGCCCATCTGGTGACGCAGGTGTCCTCCGCCGACTCGACGACGAGGATGCGGAATAGGCATCGTCGACGTCAATGCGCAAAAAATTGATTTAACTAAAAAAATAACAACAAATGTGACATGTTCAACTAGTTCTATTAATTCAACTAGTTCTTACGATTAAATCTAGTCAATTAATTCTATACCTAATAAAATGAATAATGACATAAAAAAGGCCTATGCTTTGCAGGAACGTTGACTCCTTCCCGGTGCGGCAAATCCCGGGCACTCGATATGTCCTAGTTTGTAGCACAAGTCATGCCGAAATTCACGGAAAATTTCGGCATGACTTTTGCTAAAAAGTGGACAAATCGAGAACCTGATATTTTCCGGAATGGAAATGAATCAACATTCTGGCAAAACATAGGCCACTCGGCTTCATTTCCTGGAAACAACAAAGCCACTTGGGCACAATCGAACCACTTCAATAATGGAATATGCAAATGAATATCAATGACATATATCATATAACAACAATATGCAAATGAAATTACTGTTTAGGCATTTTCATAAAAAAATTCCCTAGCTAATTTCCTAAAAAAATTGCTAATCATTTTTCCTAAATGCTAAAAAATGCCTACTGCCCTAAACAAATCTAGGGTTCATATGAACACCTAGGGTTCATATGAACACCTAGGGTTCATATGAACATCAACACAGCATCAACACATATATAAATTGCCCTAGCAGAGAGAGAGAGAGGAGGGTAGGGGAGAGGAGAGGCAGAGCCTTACGGTGACTGCAGCGACGGAGGGGCAGGCAGCGTCGAGGTCGGGGTCGGGGCTCGGGCGTGCGGCGGAGGGCAGCGTCGAGGTCGGGGTCAGGGGCGGCGTCGAGGTCGGGGTCGGGGGCGGCGTCGAATCCGGGGTCGGGGCGGCGTTGAGGCGGGAGAGCGACGGGAGAGCGCGTGGCGGCCGACGGGCGACGGTGGCGGCGACAGCGTGGAGGAGTTGCGATTTGGGGGAAGTGGCCGTTGGGAAAAACGAATCGGGCGGTTTAGTCAGAAGTAGCAGTAGCGCGTTCCAAGAAGTGCGCTACTGCTAACATAGCTACAGCGCGTTCCTGGATACGCGCTACTGCTATACCATTCTCTTTTTTCCACTTTTTCATTTATTTTTCTTTACATTTTATTTTTTTCCTTTCACCTTTTTGTATTTCTTTCATTTTCATTTACTTTTCTATTTGCTTTCCATTTAATTTTATTTACTTTAGCAGTAGCGCCTCTCAGCGTAAACGCCCTGCTACAAAGCAAATAGCGGTAGCGCGGTTCGGCGAAGATCGCTACTACTATGTGCAGCCTATCGGCTAAGCCGTGGGAATTTTAGTAGTAGCGCTTTTGTACTCGGGCGCGCTACTGCTATAACTGTATCTCTAGCGCCGTTTACAACACCGCGCTGCTGCTAATTAGCACCAGCGTGCGTTTTTAGCCCGCGCTACTGCTAATGTTCTGTGTATAAGGTTTTCCCTAGTAGTGGGAGACAGGAGAGACGATGTTTACCCAGGTTCGGGCCCTCTATATGGAGGTAATACCCTACTTCCTGCTTGATTGATCTTGATGAATATGAATATGGCTAAAACCCCGAGATCGTAATGGCTAAAACCCTAGAAGTCTAGCCTGTATGATTATGATGATGCCTCTATGGACTAAGCCCTCCGGTTTATATAGACACTGGAGGAGACTAGGGTTGTTCAAAGTCGGTTACAGAGAAAGGAATCTTCACATCAGGGCACCAAGCTTGCCTTCCACACCAAGGAGAGTCCTATCCGAACACGGGAGAGAGTCTTCGGTCTTGTATCTTCACAGCCCATCAGTCCGGCCCACGTACTATAGTCCGGACGCCCGAGAACCCCTTAATCCAGGACTCCCTCAGTAGCCCCTGAACCAGGCTTGAATGACGAGGTGTCCGGCGCATAGATTGTCTTCGGCATTGAAAGGCGGGTTCCTTCTCCGAATACTCCAACGTAGTCTTCAAGCACAATGAACATGTCCGGCTCTGCAAAACAAGTACCACACACAACCGCAGAGAGTATAATATTTCACGAGTCCAATCTGCTAACAACTTTTTGTAGCGTGACATCACGTCCCTGCCTGGTTATTATTTCGAATCGTTTTTGGCCTGCCGCTCCATATTTCAAGATGCGGTTTCTATTGGCACGTCTTGTCGCAGTTGAGATCGTGTCCCCTAATTACGGGATTCTCATCAATACGGGCGTGGGTAATCCAACCGTGCCATCTGCACAACCCTTGGGAACAGGTGAGTTTTAAGGCGAGTGGGGAGGCGCTTGATATTCACCGCCTTTATAAGGAGATAAGGATTCCCCTCTTTCAACCACGCCTTCTCTCTCTCTGCCCTCCCATTCTCGAGCTCCAGCACCCAAGTCCTCATCTTTTCCGCCTCAAAAAAGCACTCGACCATGTCCGGATCTGGAGCGCAAGGCAAGTGGATGGCCTCCTCTGTCAAGGAGAAGTACATCACCAAGCTTCGGGAGGCCGAGTACCTAGCGAAAGAAATCACCCACCAGCTTCCGGCCAAGGGCCAGATCGTCCCCACCCCAAAGCCCAATGAGAGGGTCGTGTTCATCCCCCACTTCGTCTGCGGGTTAGGGTTTCCTCTCCACCATTTTGTCTGCGGACTCATGTTCTATTACGGGCTAGATTTCGATGATCTAGCCGCAAACTCCTTCCTCAACATCTCGACATTTATTGTCGTGTGCGAGGCCTTCCTCCACATTCCCCCCACTTCGGACTGTGGCTTAAGATCTTCAATGTGAAGCCGAAGGTGGTGGATGGTCAACACACAGAGTGCGGAGGTGCCATGGTTAGCAAGATGCCCAATGTCACATGGCCCAAAGATACCTTTGTGGAGACCATCAAAGGGTGGAAGCAACTGTGGTTCTATGTCACAGAGCCCCGCGACGCCACCTGGGCCGCGGCTCCCGAATTCCAGTCCGGAGCCCCAATGCGGCTCATCTCCTGGCTAGAGAAGGGCCTGAATTGGTCTTCGTCGGACGAGCTGACAGCGCTGCAAATGTGCATCCAGATCATGGTGGACCAGAATCAAGCTCGCCAATGTGATCCAGGTGATGCTAGTTTGCCGGATCCTTCCATGCCAGAGCCGGACTTTCCACTTATGGGAGTTTGATCCGGCCGAGCACGAGACCTTGCAACGGTTCTACAGAACCGCGCACGAAAATATCTGGAAGGTGCTCTTCAAGGGCAACGAGACGCCACCGGACAAGACCGAAGACCATGGGCACGCCCTCGCATGACCCGCTAGTGTGGTAAGTCTTTCACGTTTCAAGGTGTATCCTTTGTTTGCTTGTTCAGGGAAGATACCCAAGCCTCACCATTTATTTATTTTTCAGGGCTGGACAAAGAAGGCAGAGCGGATTCGGTGTCCGGCTCCGCTACCTGAGGAACCAACCATCCCGCTTCTAACGAAGATGCTGGTCCCGGCGCCTTACCAGGCACTGGAGAAGAAGGCCAAGGGGCCAGAAGTGGCCTCCGCCGCAAGGGTGCTTCGGATGTGACGTCCGAAGACAACGAGACTCACTCCTCCGCCGCGGAAGACGACGACGAGGAGGAGGAAGAAAGCAACTCCCCCTGAGGGGGGAAGGAAGAAGAGGGCGGCCTCCACAAATCTGGAGGAAGAAGCGTCCAAGAGGGGGAAGGGCTCCCTCGCGGATAACACCGCGTGGGACATTGATAGCAGCCCAGAGCGGCGCCCCCGAGACAAGCCCCTGGCCAAATCGTGCGTACTCAAAAACCCGGACGCATTCAAATATCCGGCATCTCCACTTCATAGTCTTAACATGTTTGAATCATGCACCTACAGTCCGGCTCGGTCCGTTCTCGAGCGATCCTCATCTTCAGGGGAATCGATGGACTCGAAGGCGATGGAAAGTGGGTCCCTTCTGGCGACCTCTTCTCCCAAGGCCATGGATGACACCGAGGTGTTGTCCCGAAGGATCCCAAGCCAGGGGGAGATTCAGGAGGCCGTCAGGGCGGCGTCGGAGGTTGATACCCCAACTGCCAGACATATGGGGGAGCAAATCCCCATGGAGACTGGCGATGGGGGCCGTATTCAGTTCGGCCCCCAGCCGAATACGGTCCCGGAGACCAATGTGGCTCCGGAACCCGTCAAGCAGCCTCCTTCGAAAGAAGGCGGTGCGCCTATCCCACTGGTGACCTCTGTCCAGCCAGAGGTGCCGGACACTCTGATGGAAGCACTGGAAGTGCCTCCATTGTTGAGGAACACCATACCCTTATGGGTACGGTAGTTGAGAGGATTCGGTCTGCGAAGAGCGGACTGACCGAAGCCTGTACAAGCCTTCTAACAGGCTTTCAGGTAAGTGACGTGATTATGTGAAAGAATGTCACAGTATAGACAGTAGCCCCTGAGACACTGTCCGGTGTTCGAAAAGAAAAGCCGGTCAGAGGATCAAGTAATTTCTGCAGGAAGCTAACTAAATATGTCTTATGTGAATGAGCAGGCGTCTTTGCTAGCCGCAACCTCTCATGCTGCAGAGGTCTCCGGATTAAAGCAGAGTCTAGAGCGGGCCGAGGAAGAGCTCGGTCATGTAAAAAAGTAGCTGGAGGACAAGCAAGGTATGTGATGACCTTGTGTGTATCCGGAAGGGATGAATGACTTGTGCTGACCATAGTGCCATGATATTTGTAGGAGCGGCTACTGAGGTGGAAACCATCAAGAAAGCATTGGCCGAGGCCGAGGAGAGGGAGGCAAAGGAACAAGCCACACGGAAAAAGCATGAGTCCAGGGTTGGTGAGGTCCAGCAGGAACTCCAGGACGCGTTGAAGAAATACGAGTCCTTGGAGCGCCAGCATCCGGACCAAGAGTCCGAACTCGCAAAGGCCCGCCAAAGTGCACAAGAGGCCCGGGCCGAAGCCCAAAGCGCCCTCCAGGAAATCCAAGATGCCAAGAAGATCGCGGCGGGTAAGGCTTTTATTATGCAAAGCAAGTATGTGAAGAAGAGGTATCTCTTACTGACCCGGATTTGGAGTTCTCCGGGGGCGTTCGCGGATTTGCCGTAGTGTTTCTGATGCTGCGGAATTCTTCCGAGCCGAAGAGGGGAGCTCAACGGAGAAGCTGTTCTGGTCACAATACCCCGCGCCAGAACATCCGGTGCCCTTTGGCGATCAGCTAAAACAGCTGGTCGAACTGCATAGGGTGGCCGAACTGGCCATGAAGGACTTAATAATCCGGCTGTGGCTTGTCGAAGCCATACCCAGCAGCTACTTCAGTCTCCTGAAGCGGCTGGTCAATGTCGGCCCCCGGCTTGACGCTGTCAAGCGGTCGGTCTATATCGAAGATGCACGGATGGCCTTCGCCCGTGTCAAGGTGCAGTGGGCGAAGATGAATGCCGTCAAGCTCGCGACCGAAGGACCGCCTGAAGGCAAGGAGCACCGCACGCCCGAGCGATATTTTGACGACGTCCTGGAGGGATCCCGCATTGTAGCGGGGCAATGTGCTAAGGACACCATGTTTGAATGAATACATTCATGTTATCCTGTCCTGGAGTATGAAACAAAGCCGTTATGTAATATAATGCTTGTTTATTTGTTAAAGTTTACCTCCTGTGCGGCCGTTTTTATTAAATTCTGAGAGTTGGCCAGTCGTCGGCTTCAGCCCCCACGTAGGTAGTACGGGGGTGTTCGGGATGAATCTAAACACTCTTGATCCAATTGTATGGTCCTTGAAGGAGGTGTTTAGCGGAACGAACCAAGCAATCGGACTATGTGGCTTTATCACCCTCACTTAGCCATAGGAGTTTGAGAATAAAAATTTAGGCGTAGCCCCTAGTATCCTAACTAGGGTGTTGTACACACCAGATCGGATAAGAACTGATTCATCGCATAGTGCGGAAATAATCGCTAAAGATTTGAAACCTCTGAAGAGCTGACCGACTCACGCCGCTTCATGGCAGTCAGTTTTCGGCTTTCTCTACTGAGGTGCTCATCCGGATGAACCAGGACACAATCGCGGTAGTTCTCCCTTTACTACCCTAGCCGATATAGCGGAACGTAAGGTAGTAAGCACAGGAGCCGGGTAACCCAACTATTGACCAAAGACATGATTCGGAGCCGATGCATATAATGCTAAATTCGGGGTGCCGAACTATACTGTAAAAAGTGTTCGGACTTTGTTGTCGTATTATGGGGCGCAATGAAGCCCCTGGTGGATTAAAGCGTACCAAAGTGTACGGGTGCAATTTGAGAAGATTAACAAAACAAAATGAAGTAGTAAGCTGATGCCACGTATGTTGGGCCGCAAACTGTTTCCATTATAGTTTGACTAATACATCAAAGCGTATTTGTACAAGTAGTGCAATAAGCAACAGGGCTATTAATAAGCAACAACCAAGGGAGAGCTCCATATGGGGCCTGAAAAATAGGTAGAGTGATAGTTAAAGAGACCACCTAGAAATTCCCTTATACGCCAGTGCTACTTGTCCTCTTGGTGTATATATCCTTTCGAAAGGACCGGTGATCAGTTCATCAGAAAAAGCCTGTGTGAAAGAAACCTGAAAAGGAAAAACAAAAGAAAAAGAAAAAGTGAAAGTATGTGTGTCCAGGGGAGGTCGAACCGTATTATGGATCACAATCTAGTTATGCCTCCGTCTATGCCCATGGTATTTTGAGTGCGTAAATATGTACGCGTGGTACGAACGCCGCCGCTTGGTCGAGACTGGGGCGAAGGCCAAATTGCTAGTTGAGCTCTTGACGAGCTGGGCTGTCGTGTTGCAGAGTAGTCCGGACTCGTTTGACAGTGTCCGAGAGCTCGGCCGCCGAATTAAGGTTCTGCTTGAAAAGGCCGCTCTGTACTTCTGCTGCTAAAGCAGCGGTATGCTCCTCGATACGGAGGGAGCGTTCCGTGTTTCCATTGACTGTTATGACGCCGCGTGGTCCGAGCATCTTGAGCTTGAGATAAGCATAGTGTGGAACTGCGTTGAATCGAGCAAATGCGGTTCGTCCCAGCAGTGCGTGATACCACTGCGGAAGGGGACGATATGGAAGATCAACTCTTCGCTTTGGAAGTTTTCCGGCGATCCGAAGACAACCTCTAGTGTGATTGAGCCTGTCAACTGGCCTCTACACCTGGCATGACTCCTTTAAAGTAGTCTTTGTGGGATTGATCCTTGAGGGATTAATGCCCATTTTGCACACTGTATCCTGATAGAGCAGGTTCAGGCTGCTGCCACCATCCATGAGGACTTGCGTGAGATGGAATCCATCAATGATTGGGTCGAGGAGCAGTGCGGCTGAACCGCCATGTCGGATACTGGTCGGATGATCCCTGCGATCGAAAGTTATCGGACAAGAAGACCATGGGTTGAACATTGGGGCAACTGGCTCCATCGCGTAGACGTCCCTGAGCGCGCGCTTGCGCTCCCTCTTGGGGATATGTGTAGAGTATATCATATTCACCGTTTTAACTTGGGGAGGATACTTCTTTTGTCCCCCTGAATTTGGCGGACGGGACTCCTTGTCATCGTCCTCGCTTTGCGACCCCTTCTCCTTATTCTCGGCATTTAACTTGCCGGCCTGTTTAAAAACCCAACGGTCTCTGTTGTTATGATTGGCTGGTTTGTCTGGGGTGCCATGGATCTGGCATGGACAATCGAGTATGCGGTCCAATCTAGATGGTCCCGAAATGTTTCTTTTATATGGCTTCTTCCACTGACCGGACTTGGAGCCACTGAATCCGGCGTTGACTGCCGTGTCGTCGGTATTGTCACCGTTGCTTCGACGCTTGTGCCTGTTGCGTTGGGGCTTGCCGTAGCTGTTTTTGGCCTTAGAGGTGCCCGCTTCACTTGCCGTGTTGTTGCTACGGGCTAGCCAACTATCCTCGCCCGCACAAAAGCGGGTCATGATTGCCGTGAGGGCTGCCATGGACTTCGGTTTTTCTTGGCCAAGGTGACGGGCGAGCCATTCGTCGCGGATGCTATGCTTAAAGGCTGCTAGGGCTTCAGCATCCGGACAATCGACGATCTGGTTCTTTTTAGTTAGGAACCTAGTCCAGAATTTCCTGGCGGACTCTCCAGGTTGTTGAACTATGTGACTTAAGTCATCATCATCTCGAGGTCGTACATATGTACCCTGGAAGTTGTCGCGGAAGGCGTCTTCCAAGTCCTCCCAGCTGCCAATAGAGTTTTCAGGCAGACTGTTTAACCAGTGCCGAGCTGGCCCTTTGAGTTTTAGCGGGAGGTATTTGTTGGCGTGAAGGTCATCACCGCAGGCCATATGAATATGGAGAAGGAAATCCTTAGTCCATACCGCGGGGTCTGTTGTTCCATCATATGATTCAATATTGATGGGTTTAAACCCTTCAGGGAATTCATGCTCCATTACTTCATCAGTGAAGCAGAGGGGGTGTGCGGCGCCTCTGTATCGGGCCAAGTTGCGACGTAGCTCGGATGTAGTCTGTCTGCGGTTTTCGGCCCGGGCGTGGCTATATTTGTCACGCCCGGCCAGATGGCCGTCGTCCCGTGTCAGGGCGCACCCCCTCGATCCATAGATCGATCTGGTCTGACATGTTCTGTTCTTTAGGTCCTTCCGTAGGTCATATGTATAACCCCGAGCTGCTTTATCTCTTCCTTTTCAGTGAGGTAGGACGGGCCGGTGTTCGGCCTGAGGCGCCGCTTTATCCCTGCCACGTGGTGGTCGGTCAGCCGCATTACGCACTGACGGTACGGGCTCCAATGCCTCGTCATCGAATTGGGGTAACAATTTGCGCTTCAGGTAACTTTTGGTTGGGCGTTTGAGGCCGTATTCCTTAGCTACCAGGACATTAGTCCATCTGTCGTTGAGCAGATCTTGATTAGCCTGAAGCTGCCGCTGCTTCTTTTTTAGGCTTCTTGAAGTGGCTATTAGCTGGCTCTTAAAGCGCTCCTGCTCGAGAGGTTCCCTAGGCACGATGAAATCTTCCTTCCCGAGGCTCACCTCATCCTTGGAGGGTGGTAGATAATTGATGTCCTTCGAGTCTTCGTTTATAGCGTGTTCATCGGGGCTAACTTGCCCATCTTCCCGATCGTCCTGTTCAGCAATTTGCTCGTCAGGGTCTTCTCTGTCTTCGGCACCGTCCGGAGTGTTATCGTCTCCTGTGCCGGTGTTGCTGTCTTTTCTGCGGCGTGATTTAGAGCGGCGCCGCTGATGTCGGCGCTTTGGTTGTATCTCAGGAGGTTCATCCTCAACTAGATCTTCCTTGTCATCGCCGCTATTCTCTTTGGGTGCATCCACCATGTATACGTCATATTTGGAGGGGGCCGTCCAACGTCCGGTAAACGGCGGGTTTTCGGCCTACTCCTCTGCAGCATCGTCGTCCATACCGTCGATGTCTTTGGAGCCGTAATCGAGCATGTCTGTTAAGTCTTCAACAGTGGCTATTAAGTGGGGGTGGGTGGGAAGCAAAATTCTCCGTCATCAGCCTCCAGTTCAAACCAGACATAATTCGGCTGTGAGTCCCCTGCTAAGGAGAGGGTTTTTAATGAGTTTAGCACATCACCTAAAGGTGAGTGCCAGAAGATGTCCGCGGCGCTGAATTCAACGATTGGTGCCTGATCAGGCTCGATGGCCGCGGATGCACGTGGTTCGGAACCTATGGCCTGAGACGAATCCGAGGTTCCGGTGACGCAGATCCCACCCGAGGTTGGGTCTGTCTGCGGCTCCAATGCCGCTGAGTTTGCGACTTCCATGGCGGGGTTGAGCTTCCCGTCCTCGGATGGCGCGATCTGCGCCGGATCTAGGTCCAGAGCAGTTACAGGCGCTATCTCCTGGGTGTGGTCCAATGACAGATTTAAGTCATGTTCATCATGGTGGCAGGGAGCGGCTGCCGTGGGCGCGAATCCATCAAAGATCAAGTCTCCGCGAATATCAGTGACGTAGTTCAAGCTTCCAAATCTGACCAGATGGCCAAGGGTGTAGCTGTCGATCTGCTCTAGATGGCCAAGCGAGTTGGCCCGTAGTGCGAAGCCGCCGAATACGAAGATCTGTTCGGGGAGGAAGACTTCCCCCTGGACGGTTTTGTTGTAGATGATTGACGGGGCCATCAAACCTTTTGTAGATGACGCAGCGAAACTCTCAGTGAAAGCACCAATGTCGGTGTCAAAACCGGCGGATCTCGGGTAGGGGGTCCCGAACTGTGCGTCTAAGGTCGATGGTAATAGGAGACAGGGGACACGATGTTTACCCAGGTTCGGGTCATCTCTATGGAGGTAATACCCTACTTCCTGCTTGATTGATCTTGATGAATATGAATATTACAAGAGTTGATCTACCACGAGATCATAATGGCTAAAACCCTAGAAGTCTAGCCTGTATGATTATGATGATGCCTCTATGGACTAAGCCCTCTAGTTTATATAGACACCGGAGGGGACTAGGGTTGCACAAAGTCAGTTATAGAGAAAGCAATCTTCACATCCGAGAACCAAGCTTGCCTTCGACGCCAAGGAGAGTCCCATCCGGACACGGGAGAGAGTCTTCGGTCTTGTGTCTTCACAGCCCATCAGTCCGGCCCATGTACTATAGTCCGGACGCCCAAGGACCCCTTAATCCAAGACTCCCTCAGTAGCCAAGGCTTTCCACCATGGTTTCTACTGGCCCGCGGCCCTCCAAGACGCCAAATTGCTTGTCCTCAAGTGTGAGGGATGCCGGCGCTTCAGCAAGCGCAGCCATCAGCCGGCTTCAGCATTACGAACCATCCCAATCACCTAGCCCTTTGCGGTCCGGGGACTCGATATGGTAGGGCCTTTCAAGACCGCCCGTGGCGGCATGACGGACTTGCTAGTGGCGGTGGACAAGTTCACCAAGTGGATTGAGGCATGACCAATCAAGAAGCTGGACGGGCCGACGGCCGTCCGGTTCATCAAGGACATCGCGGTGTGCTACGGCGTCCCGCACAGCGTCATCACGGACAACGGCACCAACTTCGCCAAGGGTGCGCTCGCGCAGTATTGCTCCGTCTCTGGCATCCGCCTCGACTTGGCCTTCGTGGCCCACCCTCAGTCTAACAGCCAAGTCGAGCAGGCCAACGGCCTCATCCTATCCGGCATCAAGCCACGGCTCATCGAGCCACTCGTCCATTCACCCGTTAGCTGGCTTGACGAGCTGTCGGCCGTCCTCTGGAGTCTCCGAACAACATCAAACCGGTCGACCGGGTTCACCCCGTTCTTCCTCATCTACGGAGCAGAAGCCGTCATCCCAGCCGACATCGTTCGACTCACCGCGAGTCGTGATGTACACCGAAGCCGAAGCCAAGGAAGCCCGCGAAGACGGCATTGACCTACTCGAAGAAGCACACCTTTTGGTGCTCAGCTGATCCGCCATCGACCAGCAAGGCCTAAGGCACTACCATAGCAAGAAGAGCAAGCCCCTCGCATTCCGTGAGG
Organism: Triticum aestivum; assembly: GCF_018294505.1. NCBI lineage: Eukaryota > Viridiplantae > Streptophyta > Magnoliopsida > Poales > Poaceae > Triticum > Triticum aestivum. Next base: position 305,429,846 of record NC_057814.1, on the reverse strand, counting down.
CAGACCTCGTCCTCCGGCTTGTCCAACAGCAAGCCCGTCAGAACAAGTTGGCCTCCCCATGGGAGGGCCCCTTCATCGTCACCAAAGCCCTATGTGACCGCAACGCCTACTACCTCAACGATGCCCGCAAGACAAACAAGTGCAAGAGAGACATCACCAGCGAAGAAACAACTCGGCTGTGGAACACAGAACTCCTCCGCCCATTTTATAGTTAGTTGTGTGCATGTATGTATCACTACCTTTTGTAACCACATGAAAAACTATGGGGTCCCCGAAGGACGCTGGGGGCTACCCTTTCCAGCCAAGTTATTGTTATCCACACATTTGTGCAATTTTCCTTAAAAAAAGCCACCGCCGGGTTGACTCGCTCAACCCGGGGGATGGCCGGTTGACCACCACCCGCCGCCTTCCTTAGCACATCTCGGCGTGTTTGGTTTGCCGCGGCCCTCCACTTCGCCCTACGCCACAAAACCGGCTACGGCTGTTGGCCAGCAAGAATCATCGGCCAAAGCACCAACACGTTGCAAAATACTAAGTTGGGTCCGCCAGATTGGCCAACCCGGCCCCGCCACCTTAACTTACTGCACGACCGGTTGCTCACCAGCCGGCTTTGCCGGTTGCCGCCAGCCGGCCCAGTGGGTGTTTCGCTGGCGCTCAACATTTGAAGAGCCTAAGTACCATGCACTCCTTCCAAGGACCGAACTCCTTGTCATAGACCAGAACCCGCCGGCTGTTCGACTCGCGGGGGGGGGGGGGGGGGGAAGAGGGAAGTGAGCAAGAAAACGGCCCGAAAAACAGAAAGCAAAAGCGCAAACACTCATGAAATATTTACATCATGGATAAAAGAGGCCCAAGGCCAGAGTCCATTACATTACACCTAAACACCCCAGTGGGTGGGTGGACATGCTACTTAACAAAAATGTTGAAAAAATAAAACAGGGTGGCTTCAGACTCAGACAGCTCCGGTGCCAGGTCATGCAGCTGCCGGCTCCCCCTTGGTGGCCTCCGGGTTCACCGAGGCGCCGGTGTCTTCTAGCCCGGCGTCCTCTTTCTTGAAAGGGCCCGACTCCTCGGAGCTGCCCTCCGGGTTGTCCAGTTGCAGGCCAAAGTTGTCGGGAGGAACGACTCCGCTGTCATCTGTTCGGTCCAGCTGGAACTCGTCATGCATCGAGAACCCAGCTATGTGGCCGGCCCGAGCAGCGATCCGGCCGGCCTCCGCCTGCAGCTGGCGCTCCGCACCGGCTCGCTGGCCCATCAGCCGGTCCAGCACCAGGTCCCGATACCAAGACATCACGAACCTGTGCACCATCTCGGCACCAGCACCGGCGGTGGAGACACGCCACGCGTGAAGCCACGCCGGTCCAGCCTCCAACCACCACGCCAGCCACGAAAAGCTATTGGCGCGATGGCACCAGGCCAGAGGGCCACCGTCATCCTCATGCCAGCCGCGGAGACCCGCGCCATCTGCTCGCCCAAGACCTGCCGACGAGCTTTGGCGGCTCTCATGATCTCTGAGAAGGTCCAGGCGACCTGCGGATCAGTCCCGGCGCCTACGATCCCCTGCGGCGACCGCTGAAAGCTAACGGCCTCCTCCGCCACCCAGTGCGTCTTTGGGAAGTGCCCTATCAAAAACAAGAACAAGACAATCAGCAACAAAAAGGAAAGAAAGCCGTCTTCGCAACCCTGCAGAATCAAAAGAAAGCACTTACGAGCGAAGGTCTCTTCCAGGTGCTGCACTTCGAGCAACATACTATGTCGCTCCCTATTGCCGGCACGGTCGCGGTCCTGGAGTACCCTATCCAGCTCGACAACCTTGGTGACGGCTGTCGGTGTCAAAACCGGCGGATCTCGGGTAGGGGGTCCCGAACTGTGCGTCTAAGGCTAATGGTAACAGGAGGCGGGGGACACAATGTTTATCCAGGTTCGGGCCCTCTCGATGGAGGTAATACCCTACTTCCTGCTTGATTGATCTTGATGATATGAGTATTACAAGAGTTGATCTACCACGAGATCGTAGAGGCTAAACCCTAGAAGCTAGCCTATGATTATGATTGTTGTTGTCCTACGGACTAAACCCTCCGGTTTATATAGACACCGGAGGGGGCTAGGGTTACACAGAGTCGGTTACAAGGGAGGAGATCTACATATCCGAATTGCCAAGCTTGCTTCCACGCAAAGGAGAGTCCCACCCGGACATGGGACGGAGGCTTCAATCTTGTACCTTCATAGTCCAACAGTCTGGCCAAAGTATATAGTCCGGCTGTCCGAGGACCCCCTAAACCAGGACTCCCTCAACGGCCGTCTTCAGCTCGGAGTCCTTGGTAGCGGCCGCCTTCTCATGCTCCTCCTTGCGACGGAGGAGCTCCGCCTGCTGGGCCTCCGCCGCCGTGACGGCCGCCGCCTTCAGGCGCTCCACCTCGGCCTGGAGCTGGCCCTTGTCATCGGCGAGCCAGCCGCACTGCTGACCGGCTTTAACAAGGGCCTGTTGGGCCTCCGCTGCCTTAAGGCGATCCACCTCGGCCTGAAGCCGACTCTAGTCACCAGCTAGCTGTTCCTGAAGCCGGTCGGCTTCTGCAAGCGCCCGCTAGGCCCCATCCACCTCCGCCTTCAGCTCTGCCACCTCGGCCCAAAGACGACCGGCATAAGCGACGGCCAGGTCACGCTGATGGCCGGCTCGGATCAGCCGGGTCCGCCAAATCGGCACCGCGGCTGCTGTAGCTGCACAACAAGAGCTCAAAGTTAAGCCAAGACAAGACAACTTTAAGATTCAACCCAACTACTATGTAGTTGCCCCGAATCTCGGGGGCTACACCCAGTGGGTGCGCTAGCGCGCCCCACTAAGAGCACACGAGAAGCTCACCTTCGGCAATGCAGAGTGCCTCCTCCCTGGCGGCGAGCCACACCTTGAGCTCCCGGTGCTTGTCCAGAAGCCGGTTGAAGACACCGACCCGGTAGGCATCCAGTTGGTGCAAAGAGTAGAGGTCAGCACAAGATAGAGCATTTAAGATTCGGCCCAACTACTACGTAGTTGGCCCGAATGTCGGGGGCTACATGCAGTGGGTGCGCTAGGGCGCCCCCCACTAACTAGCCACAAGAAGAAAAGCAAAAGACAAAGGAAGAACTTACCATCACGGCGTGCTCCAGCTCCCGTGCCCGCTCAGCCTCGACTAGCTCACGGCGGCCATCCCTGCCTCCTCCTGCATCAGAGGCCCGAAGAAGACTTCGCTGGGCCCAGCCCGAGCCGGCTGCGACCCAATGGCCAGCCGACTCCCTGGCCTGATCACCAGGGCGTGCTCGTCGCTCGCCGTCTCCTCTTCGGCCGGCGTCCCCTTCGACACGATGGCCGGTGTCGCCTGCAGCGCCGCGTCCTGTGGCACCCCACCGATGGCGCCTGAAGCGCCTCATCTGGCGCCGCCCGCGGCGTCTCCTCCGAGGCGGCCTCGCCACCTCCTCCCTCCACCTCCGTCCGCTCAACCACGTCGGTTTGCGGCGGGGTGTCATCCCCGATCTCCATGACCTCCCGGTCGACCGGCACCACCTCCGCCCGGCTATCCCGGCCGCGCTCCCCCTCCGACGGCTGCATGTAAACCGTCGCCGCCGGCTCCATGCCCGCCGGCATCTCAGGCCACACCGGCTCCCCAGCGGCCCGCCCCCTCGCTGCTGCGGCCCTGGCCCAGGCCTGGGCCGACGCTGCCTCCATGTCCACCTCGGCCCTGTTCCGGTACTGCCAGGCCAGGCCCATGGTGTCGGCCGGGTCCAGACCAAGGTCTGGGTCGGCCATCTCCTCGTCTCGGTCGATGACGCTGGACCGGGTTTTCCGAAACATGGCGCCACCACTGGACGCGGCCTCCGTCGCCGCCAGTGCCAGCGACATCGGCGACATGAAGCGCAACGAAATAAGTGCGTGAGAAAAAAGAAGATGTTCGGTGGCTCACCAAAGTCAACGAGAGAAAACATACCCAACCACTAGTGGAACGGTTGGTCTCGTTGGCGCCGCCTGCGGAGCATGGCGCCTCTTCTTGGTGGGCGGCTTGGTGCCGGTCGCCGGGTCCACCACGCGCTTCACGACCGGCTTCCGGGGCGCCGCGTCCCCCTTTCCGTGCGGTCGGCTAGCTGCCGGCGGCGCGCGAGACGACCCGGCCCCAGCCGCGTCGCCGCCTCTTCCCCTCGGCGCCGCTGTGTCAACAACTCGCGTCAGCATCCCCACACCGCCCCTCGGCCGGCGTCGCAAGAAATCAAAACGCGGAAGCTTACCCGGGCGGCGCGCCGCACCGGCTTTGGCATCGGCCTCCTCCGCGTCCTCGCCCAGGACCACCGCCTCCTCCGAGCCGGCCCGCGCCACCTGCTTCGTCGCCCCATCATACAGATGCTAGATGGTGTTCAGCAGCACCTCCCTTGTCGCATGAGGACGGAGAAGAAGATGAGAGGCAGCAAAGTACAAGGACTCACCACCGGTGGAGGGTTCCCCTGGCTGTAGGGAGGCTTCTTGAATCACCACTCCCCCATCAGCCCGTCCTTGGAGATGTCATTGACCCAGTTGGCAATCTGCTCCGGCAACAGGCGCCGGGGCGACATCCTATTGGGGTCTTGAAGACCGTTCATCTGACCCATGATGTTGGTACGGCGCTGCAGCGGTAGCACCCGGCGCATGATGAAGGCGGCGATGAGGTCTGTGCCGGTGAGCCTCTTCAGCGTCGCCATCTCCGTCACCCGGGCGCACAAGTTCTGCACCTCCTACGACGGATGCTTGGGGAAATAAGTCCAATTGGTCTTCCCCTGTGGCGTCACGTCGACGAAGGGCGGCAGGTTGATGTGGTCCATGCCGAGGTTGCGGGCGTAGAAGAAGGAGTTCTGCCACTTCTTGGCAGAATCCTCCAGCGGCATTTCGGGGCAACCCCCGCGCGACCCCGTCGAGATGACGGCGGACCTGCAGGAGGACATCTCCCCGGCCCCCGGGTTCTGCTGCTTCAAGAACAAGAAGCGCACCCAGAGGTCGACTGTGGGCTCGAACCCCATGTACCCCTCGCATAGGGTAACGAATCCCGAGAGCTGCAGAACGGCGCTCGCGCCCAGATGATGTGGCTGGAGCCCGAAGAAATCCAGGAACGCACGGAAGAAGTCGCTCGCGGGGAGGCGAACCTGCGTTTGAAGTGCGTGTAGAAGACCACACTCTCGGTCCCCTCCGGCCTCGGCTCCTGCTCGTCGCCCGGCAGGTGCACAGCCACCTCCATCACCTTCAACACGCGCTTCGTGTCACGCAAGTACGTGATGTCCTACTCGGTGATGGTGGATCCCATCCATGAGCCTGACGGCAGCGCCATCGATGGTGCGGGCAGAGTAGAGAAGGCAAGGAAAGAATGGCGGTGAAGTCTTGCTCGAGAGCGGCGGAGCGTCGCAGCGCGCAGCGGTCGCAAGAGCAAGAGGAGAAGGAAGAAGATGGGGGGCGCTAGTGAGAATAATCTCCGCCGCCCTCTCCTCCCAATTTATAAGCTACGGCCCGAACATGGGGAAGTGGGATCGTTTGCGCTTGCCCCTCCTATTTCCCCGCAATAAGTGCGGATGTACCATGCGCAATAACTGTCTTGAGATTGGCAACCGGCTTGTGGATGGCGCAATAAATCCACGCGCGTGGGCCGAGGGCGCATAGTGGCGGGCCCCAGACCGTTGCCCTGTCCCATCGCGCGCGTGGGCTATCAGGACCCTTCAGCTCCCGAGCGCCACGTGGCGCCCGCGCCGGACCCAAGAGATTATACCCAAGATTCGACAGACTCCTCGGTTTCCTGCCCGCGCCGGGATGCCGCGATCCGGCTTCCGGAAGCCGGCACACAGTGGGTGTTGCCAGACCTGGCGGTCGCAAGCTTCATCAACAACCACCTTCTTAGGGGGGGAAACTGCGAAGGCCCTCCTACTTGAAGCCAGCGAGCCTTCACAACTTCGGGGACTACTGTCGGGGGGATGAACCCCGGGTAGGCAATGGAACCCGGATCCTTTTCAAAAACATCGGGGCCAGTGTCGCCCCTCAATCTAGCTCGCACTTGGCCGGGTCCTTCGACCCAGCCAAGTCCCTCAACCTGGCCGAACTCTTCGACCCGTCCCAGACGGCAACCCGGCCCTGATGGCTGGCGCAAGCCGGCCGAACCCGGTGAACCAAGGCTTCCCCTGTGGCCTGTTCCTCAACCCAGCCACGGGTCAGCACCCGTCCCATCCAAGGCGTGTGATGGGACAAGTCTCCATTAAGGGGATCAGCGTGGCCACAGTAACCCACCAACTCCTCTGACCGACAGACGCGTGGCAACAAGGCCGCACCTACCTCGCTGACCAAGGACGGCATAGCTACAACACACCCATCGTCACTGCTGACGCCAGCAGATGGCGACCTGGTGGTACGCCATTGTAGCGGACATGACCCGGCCACTCCGTGACGGCTGACAAGATGGAGAACAGTGCCCCCTGGGACACGGGGCCCGCACCCGGAAAACCTGGCGAGCCCTGACACCCAGCGGGTCCCAGCATCGGCTTCCCAGACGATCACAATCCGGCCCCATGGCCTTGTAAATTTACCATTAACCCTGGGGGTTGACCTATAAAACCCCCCTAGGAGCCCTCATGTACACACGCACCAGGAGAAGGAGCAGCCAATGCTTTGGCCTGTCTTCCTTCCTCCGCAAAACAGCTCTTGGAGCAAGCTTGTACCTTCCACATATAAACCACACTCGGCAGGACTAGGGGTGTTATCTCTCCGGAGAGCCCCAAACCTGGGTATGTCTTGCGTCCCTCACTTGCTCATGCCGACCTCGCCTCTGGAGCCCACCGGTGCCCTCGAGCCTCCTCCCCTCTTTAGCCATCCTTTGGCATCTGTCGTGCGCCCACCACGATAGTATTGAAGATCAAAGAGAGAGAAGAAGCCATCTAGCTATAGCTATGCACCCGTAGGTCTGTGGTCAACTACTCACGCTTCATCGAAAGGGCAATAGAGTTGACGTAGATGCCCTCCATGATCGAATCCCCCTCCGCAGGGAGCCGGAAAAGGCCCCAAGATGGGATCTCATGGGAACAGAGAATCGTGGCGGCGGAAAAATATTTTGGTGGACGCTTCTGGTGGTATGGGAACATTTTAGGATTTATAGAGCTGAGATTGAGGTTGGTGGACTCCCGAGGGGCCCACAAGCCAAGGGGCGCCCCCGCCCCTAGGGCGCATCCACAGCACTTGTGGTTCCCTCGGGACTCTTCTGGCCCTCTCCCCAAGTCTTCTGGGTGTCTTCTGGTCCAAGAAAAATACTCGCGAAAGTTTTATTCCGTTTGGACTCTGTTTGATATTCCTTTTCTGTAAAACTCAAAAACAATGATAAAAACAAAAACTGGCACTGGGCTCTAGGTTAATAAGTTAGTCCCAAAAATAATATAAAATAGCATATTAATGCATAAAAAACATCCAAAACAGATAATATAATAGCATGGAACAATCAAAAATTATAGATACGTTGGAGACGTATCAAGCATCCCCAAGCTTAATTCCTACTCGTCCTCGAGTAGGTAAATGATAAAAACAGAATTTTTTATGTGGAATGCTACCTAACATATTCATCCATGTAATCTTCTTTATTTTGGCATGAATATTCAGATCCATAAGATTCAAAATAAAACTTTAATATTGACATAAAAACAATAATACTTCAAGCATACTAGTAAAGCAATTATGTCTTCTCAAAATAACATGGCCAAAGAAAGTTATCCCTACATAATCATATAGTCTGGCTATGCTCCATCTTCATCACAAAAAGTATTTTATCATGCACAACCCCGATGACAATCCAAGCAATTGTTTCATACTTTTGGTGTTCTCAAACTTTTTCAACTTTCACGCAATACATGAGTGTGAGCCATGGATATAGCACTATAGGTGGAATGGAATATGGTGGTTGTCGAGAAGACAAAAAGAAGGAGAAAGTCTCACATCAACTAGGCGTATTAACGGGCTATGGAGATGCCCATCAATAGATATGAAACACCCATGATGCGGCTATATCTCCCACGTGTCGAGGCATCACTTTTTGGCATAACCGCAAGGTGGTTTTGTCGCAAGAAGGGTCATCTTCACACAATCCCATTTAATGAACAAGAATGGGATGAAGAGTTGGCTTACAATCGCCACTTCACACAATACATTAATTAAACATACATCATTCAGAGTACACACATAGACCGACTACGGTCAAATCCAAAAGAAAAGAAGATAACCCCAAATGCTAGATCCCCGTTCGACCTAACTGGGCACCACTACTGATCATCAGGAACCGAAACATAGTAATGAACAAGGTCCTCGTCGAACGCCCACTTGAGTTCAGTAGCATCACCTGCACTGGTATCATCGGCACCTGCAACTGTTTTGGTAGTAACTGTGAGTCACGAGGACTCAGCAATCTCAAAACCCGCGATATCAAGACTATTTAAGATTATGGGTAGGATGGGGTAATGAGGTGGAGTTGCAGCAAGCACTAAGCAAATATGGTGGCTAACATACGCAAATAAGAGCAAGAAGAGAAGCAAGGCAACGACCGAGAAGCTAGAAGTGATCAAGAAGTGATCCTGAAACTACTTACGTTCATACATAACCCAAACCGTGTTCACTTCCCGGACTCCGCCGAAAAGAGACCATCACGGCTACACACGCGGGTGATGCTTTTTAATTAAGTCAAGTGTCAAGATCTCTACAACCGGACATTAACAAATTCTCATATGCCACATAACCGCGGCCACGGCTTTCGAAAGTTTATACCCTGCAGGGGTGTCCCAACTTAGCCCATCACAAGCTCTTACGATCAACGAAGGATATTCCTTCTCCTGGAAAGACCCAATCAGTCTCGGAATCCCGGTTACAAGACATTTCGACTATGGTAAAACAAGACCAGCAAGACCACCCGACTGTGCTGACAATTCCCGATAGGAGCTGCACATATCTCGTTCTCAGGGCACACCGGATGAGCACTCCGAACAACTAAAACCAACCCTCAAGTTTCCCCGAGGTGGCGCTGCAAAGGACTCTAGTTCGGACCAACACTCAGAGGAGCACTGGCCCGGGGGGGTAAATAAAGATGACCCTCGGGCTCGCGAAAACCGAAGGGAAAGGCTTAGGTGAGGCAAATGTAAAGCCATGGTTGGGCCTTGCTAGAGGAGTTTTATTCAAAGCAAACAGTCAAGGGGGTCCCATAACCCCAACCGCGTAAGGAACGCAAAATCAAGGAACCTAACACCGGTATGACGGAAACTAGGGCTGCAAGAGTGGAACAAAACTCCAGGCATAAGGCCGAGCCTTCCACCCTTTACCAAGTATATAGATGCATTAATTAAATAAGAGATATTGTGATATCCCAAAATCCTCATGTTCCAACATGGAGCAAAATTCAACTTCACCTGCAACTAACAACGCTATAAGAGGGGCTGAGCAAAAGCGGTAACTTAGCCAAACAACGGTTTGCTAGGAAGGTGGGTAAGAGGCTTGACATGGCAAAATGGGAGGCATGTTAAACAAGTGGTAGGTAGTGCAACATAGCGATAGAGCGAACAAATAGCAAGCAAAGATAGAAGTGATATCGATGGTAATGGTCATCTTGCATCAGATCCCGCAAGGAAGAAGAACGAGTCCATGAAGAAGACAAACGGATGTAGACGAACGAATCCTCACAATCGCAACATAACCGGAACTATCAAGAAGAAGCAACACCGGACAGAAGCAAACAACATGGTAAACACACAAGCATAAACATGGCATGACACACAAACAAGTATGATGCATGTCCGGGTTAAATAGGTATGGCATGACAAAGTGCAACAAACAACACTATAAGTTAAGTGGAGCTCAATATGCAACTCGTTGCATATTGACGAAACACCACATTCGAATTATTTAGTTCGCTCTCGTTTATGTACCCAACAATATTAAATGTTATTAAACATGGCAAGGGGTGAACCATATGAAAACTACCTATCTAGGAAAGTTTAAATGAGGCCGGAACAACAAACAACAATTCCGGGAAATCGCCATACCCGTATTTCGAATTTGCTATTGTTCTGCCTTAAACCATATTTTAGAGTTGTTAAACAGCAAAAGTAAGTGCATCATGTTAATCTATGCGTTTTTCTAGACAAGTTAGATATGAAGTTTATTAAATTCGGAGCTACGGTTAGTTAGTTATGGAAAAAATCATTTTAACATGGTAATATGCAAATTAAATGCAAACATCATTTTAGACATTTTAAACATGGAGGAAAGCAGCATATTATGAAACTAGATGAAATGCTAAGCACTTTTCATATTAGAAGATTTAACATATGGTGCATGGTTATTTAGTTATTAAATGCATGAACAGCAAGGGTTTTTCTGTAAAACAGGCGCTCTCTGGATAAAAGCTAAATTCGTAGATCTGGGAAAAAACATGATATGGGCCGAAACTGGCTGGGCCACAACAGAGCAGAGGGGCTGGAGGGGCTGCTCACCCATGGGCTTCGGCCCGGTTCGGTGGGGAGGAGTGTTGGCTGGGCCAGATCGGCAGCTGGCCCGAGCGAGGAGGTTGGGGAGCCGCGGTCAACGTGAGGCGCGGGCGAGTGGGCGCCTCCTCCTGGAAGAAGCAGAGGACGCAGGCAGAGGCGGGCACGGGAAGCGGTGGGCTGGACTTGGCGCCTTCTTCGGCGAGGGCGACGCAACTTGAGGCGGGGAAGACCCAAAACGGGACCGAGCCGGCGGATCCGAGGCGGAGGGGCGCCACTGGATCAGCGGCACGCAGCGATGCAGAGCAGCGACAGAACTTGGCGCGGCTTTAGCGGCAGGAGCAGGCTGGGCGAGGTCGATCCTCGTGGATCGGCACGACGAGGAGGAAGACGGGGAGCGGCGCGAGGAGGGACTTGGCACTGGTCAGCGAACTGCTGCTACTGCTCGTTCTGAAGAACAAAAACAGAAACAGCAGGAGGTCACAATGCAGAACGGCGACAGCGGTGGCTTGGGCGCAGGCAGGCGGAAGCAGAGCTCGGCTGCGGTGCGAGGACGACGGTAGCGATGCGGTGAAGAGGTCGGGCGCGCTGGCGATACAAAGGAAGCAGCGGGTGGCAGGGCGCGATGCAGGAGGCGTCGGCAGCCGGGACTTGGCGCGGGGTGGCTCGAGGTCGCTGACGATGGGGATCCTCCGGATCTCTCCTGACCCGGACGGGAATGGGACGCCGGCGAGTGGGGTCCGGTGAGGGGCGGAGTGGTTCCCGGTGGTGGCACGAAGCATCCATGGTGGGGCCTTGGCTCCCTGGTACAGAGACAGACAGAGAGTTGAGAGAGAGATGAGGAAGACAGAGAGGAAGGAGAGGGAAGGAGAGGAGCGGGACAAGGCCGGTCCTGGTCGACGGAGAAGACGGGGCGCGGTCCAGGTGATTGGGTGCACCGCCGGCGACGGCGCCATGGAGGAAGGAGCAAATGGGAGTAGCTCGGGTGGTGCTGATGTCGCAAGAGGAAGCAGAGGAGGCCGCATCTCCGGCGAGGTGATCTAGGGGAAGCTTCGGTCGCGAGGTGGTCGGGAAGGCCCTCGGGCGCGAGGTTGGCTCGAGCACGGGATGGATCGAGAGGGGTTGTGGTGCTTGGTGGGATTGGATCAGGAGGGATCCCGAGGTGGATGGAGACCGGGTGGAGGCGGTGGCTGATCCGAGGAGGAAGGAGGCTGTCAGCGGCGGCGGCTAGGGGGGACAAATGTCCTAGGATTTAGGGTTTGGTCTAAAAATGGGCAAGGGGGGTCTATATATATATAGGGACGAGGGGAGTTTTAGGGGCGTCCGATCGCCATCGGATGGTTTCGGGTCAACCGAATGGTCAGAGGTAAATAGGTTAGACGAGTTCAATAAATAAACCAAAGTTATTTTAGAGATGTTTAGAGATGATCCGGACCCGTCGGTCATGATTGCCCAGGTCAGGTTCGAGGAAGTTTTGGACATGGTTGTGAAGGGGTTTGACAAAAAACCACGGAGAAGACAAGAGAGAAGAGAGTAGTCCGGTTGATCTGAGCAGAGGTCAACAAAGACAAGGAAGGAGTGGCAACTACAAGCGAATGCAAGTTTTGGAAAATGACGGCAACAGAGTGCCGATGCAATGCGAATGAAGCGATGATGAATGCAACAAACAAAATAAAACACACGACGGCAACAAAAAACATGGAAGGCGTCTGGAGCGTCGGTCTCGGGTCGTTACAACTCTCCTCCACTAACAGAAGATCTCGTCCCGAGATCTAAGGATGGCACCGGAGAGGAGCGGAAGAGGAAGAGGTAAAACAAGTTTCTTCTTCGACAAACGAGGGAAACCATGAACCTTGAGAGGTTGATCAAATTGAAAGAAGGAATACAATGGAGATGAACGAGAGTGCAAACAGTCCGTTGGGTAAGAGGAACAAGGAATACGACAAGAACCAAGAGCTCGAGGGAGAAGTTAGGCTTTAAAACCACTCCCGGAGAAAAGAGAAGGAGAACTTGATAAGATGAAACAAACTTGAAAAGAGAACACCACACTCCGGTTAAATGGATAAGCAAGGAAAAGAACATGATCTTGGCAAAACGAGATGATGAAACGAAGAGAGCAACATCACAATGCCTCCGAAAGAAATGAATGAAAAGAACGGAGAGAAAACAACATGTTCTACCGCAAGTAAATTTGAGAGAGCATCCTTAAAAGAAAGATTGAACGGAGTTGTTGAAGAATCAACAATCAAATGATATACTCCTCGTGGGCTTATGAAAACATCTCAAAACTAGAGGTGAGATTCTGCCACTAACGGGAACAATTGCTTTCTTGAGATCAATGAAGAAATGAACAATTCTTTCGCCGAGAGGATCTGAGAAAAGTTGGATCATTGATAAGCACCGCAATAGCAACATTCCTTAGGGAAGGCTTTAGGTGAAATATGACACAAGATAACTCAAACGAAGAGATTAATGGATTGCAAAGGATCTTCTGAATGAAGAGAAAATGATGGGTTTAAATATCTCATTCTTAACAACTTGTGAACCTTGAAACACAAAGGGAAATTGTCAAGAATGGCATAACACCACCTCAAAAGATAATGGAGAAGAATTGCAGTTCGGAATGAAAGATGAAGAATGGTTGAGCTCCTCCAATAAGAATTTTTGGCGAACACTTCGAGAAGAAATTAAATCCTTGATGAGCCACCATGAAGAAACTCTCGAAGAACTCCGAATAGATGAAAAGATGGTCGCAAAGAAAGGAAGCTTGAAAAGAATAAGATGAAGCCTTACAATGATTTAGATGGAACTTCGTGACGAGATAATTGAGAGCTTGGAAGTCCGGAAAGAAAAGATGAAGCCTCTCGAACCGAGAATGTGATATGATGAACAACTCCGGAAAGAAGAAATTAATCACTTGGATGAAACAAGAATAAGAATTATCTTATGCGTATCCTTCACCAATTTAAGTTGATGATAAGCAACGGATTTGGCACACTACTTATTCTTTTGCAAGGATTGAAGAGAGATATAGCGCCAACTTGAAGAAGTCTACAACGAATCACCGGGGAGATTAGAAAGAACAAATGAAATGATACAGTAATAAAGGAATAGGAATGTTGAACAAACCACCGGTAGGATTATGAGAGAACAAATGAATTGATACGATACCAAATGAAGAGGAATCTTAAACAAACCATCGTAAGAATTGAAAACGAATGAAGTAAAGGAACGAAACACCGGGAAGAATTAGAAAGCGACGAAGATACTTGAGAGAATATAGATACATGAGAACAAATAGATCACGAGCTGACTAGAGGATACTTGGACGATGCATCGGTAAGATTTGGAGAACGAGAGCTAAAAGCTAGAATGAATAATTCTGAGATGATGGGCTCCGGAGAATCAAACTGAAAAGACTCCTGAATTGCTCCGGATGGGAGAAAAGAATTTCTCATGATCGAAACAATTATGAGGATGTCATGAAGCTAGAACCATGAATCTTCAAGAGAATGGACCAAGATTTTAGGAGAAATCTCTTCCTCGGTCTTCTGTGTTGAGAATGACGATGAGAAACACCACCATGAATTGTTGAGGTACCCCGGGAGAATGAAAAAGAAAGAGGTTGAGCCAACAATGAAAAATAATTTGAAATCGATCTTGGAAAACATCTGACTGATGAAATTCGTTCTTACGTCAAACTTCGAAAAGAATTTGGGAATAACTCCGGGAAAATTAGAAGAGTCAGGTAAGATCCTGGGAAAAGACCTGTGGGTTAGGGCCCACTCAAAAGATACACCGTTGAAATGGTTGCTTGGAAGAGAGATTGCGCCGGTTGAATTAAATGGCTCAAAAGATATAACAACCTCGAGATATCTTGAACGGATTAAGAATGGAAATGCGAATCTTCTAAGATATCTTCAGTATTCCAGAAAAAATGAATGGCGAGAAGTGGATGGTTAAGAGGTGCACCGACATGAGAAAACATTTGAAATGAGGAAAGGGATATGATCAACACTGAAAGCTTGAATTGAATCCACTGGAGAGAATATGAGGATGAACAATGATAAACTCGAAGCTTTCTTAGCATCTCCGCGAGAAATCGATGGCTAAGAACATTGAAGGAAAGAATGAGGAAACTTCACATCCATAAGATGGATACTTGATGAAGATATATGAGTCCTTGAAGAAAAAGGGGTGGGAGGGCGGGAAAACAAAGGCAACTTGGGACAGATGGAATGGATACCGTTGAGAAAACTTAGAATTGATCTCGCGAATGGGGAAAAATGATAGGATTAGCCTGGAGAGAAGCACGCCGGTTGGAAAATAATTAACATGACAACCTCGATGATCAAGAAGGATTAGTATCCACATAGAAGTATGAGAACACCGCTTGGAAAAGGTATGGAATCAACACTTGACATTGAAGCAACTAGAATACCACAACTCAAAAACAAAAGAAAGGATTTGGATTGGAAAATTAGCGAGAACAAATACATATGATAGAGATTTACCCAATCCCATATCATGCATCTGTCGGAAAGATATTCTAGGAGCTACTTGAATTCCCACCTATAAACCCCCGAAACTTTCTGGTTATGCAATCTGGTGTTGGGGATACAGGGGAAGCGTAATATATCTCACCCAAACTAACAATCCCTACATCCAGCTGTATCCATCCGTCAACACATAACCAAGAAAACTCCGGAAATCGTGTACCTCAACCTTCGAAAAAGCATCTGTTATACGAGCTATGGCAATACTCCCGAACTCCCGCCCCAGTACTGGGTGGAGCTGAGGTTATCTCACCAACAACTGCATAAAAGAGATTTTTGATGTCGGCAAAACTCAGGTATTCCAGAAGTGCAACGATAAAATTGTGACGACAACACCTCGGAGCTCAACTCCCCGGGACACTGCCACAACCCCTAAATGGCAGGAGGCACCAAGAACAATGTTCTTGTCACAAGAATATCGGAACGATTCCAAGATACCCGCGTGATCCCAATTTTTTTTAATGAAATTTGAGGAGAGGAAAGACAAAACATCTATGTCAGGAGGCCTCACCAAAGCGACGAAGGGACTGAGGAGTAAAAAGAATCCTACTCTCCGATATATATAATCCTAAGACTCAAAACATTTTAGTTCTAGACTCAACAACGTCAGCGATTCGATCAAGCAGGGGGCTCCTAAGTCGGGGATGGCTCTGATTACCAACTTGTGTCACCCATGATGCGGCTATATCTCCCACGTATCGAGGCACGACTTAGAGGCATAACCGCATGGTGGTTTTGTCGCAAGAAGGGTCATCTTTACACAATCCCATGTAATGAACAAGAATGGGATAAAGAGTTGGCTTACAATCGCCACTTCACACAATACATTAATTAAACATACATCATTTAGAGTACACACATAGACCGACTACAGTCAAATCCAAAAGAAAAGAAGATAACCCCAAATGCTAGATCCCGATAGTCCAAACTGGGCACCACTACTGATCATCAGGAACCGAAAGATAGTAACGACCAAGGTCCTCGTTGAACTCCCACTTGAGTTCTGTAGCATCACCTGCACTGGTATCATCGGCACCTGCAACTGTTTTGGTAGTAACTGTGAGTCACGAGGACTCAGCAATCTCAAAACCCTTGAGATCAAGACTATTTAAGCTTATGGGTAGGATGGGGTAATGAGGTGGAGTTGCAGCAAGCACTAAGCAAATATGGTGGCTAATATACGCAAATAAGAGCGAGAAGCAAAGCAACGCAATGGTCGAGAAGCTAGAAGTGATCAAGAAGTGATCCTGAAACTACTTACGTCCATACATAACCCAAACCATGTTCACTTCTTGGACTCCGCCGAAAAGAGACCATCACGGCTACACACGCGGTTGATGATTTTTAATTAAGTCAAGTGTCAAGATCTCTACAATCAGACATTATCAAATTCCCATCTGCCACATAACCGCGGGCACGGCTTTTGAAAGTTTATACCCTGCAGGGGTGTCCCAACTTAGCCCATCACAAGCTCTCATGATCAACGAAGGATATTCCTTCTCCCGGAAAGACCTGATCAGTCTCGGAATCCCGGTTACAAGACATTTCGACAATAGTAAAACAAGACCAGCAAGACCACCCGACTGTGCCGACAAATCCCGATAGGAGCTGCACATATCTCGTTCTCAGGGCACACCGGATGAGCACTCCGTACAACTAAAACCAACCCTCAAGTTTCCCCGATGTGGCGCTGCAAAGGACTCTAGTTCGGACCAACACTCAGAGGAGCACTGGCCCGGGGGGGTAAATAAAGATGACCCTCGGGCTCGCGAAAACCCAAGGGAAAGGCTTAGGTGAGGCAAATGTAAAACCAAGGTTGGGACTTGCTGGAGGAGTTTTATTCAAACCAAACTGTCAAGGGGGTCCCATAACCCCAACCGCATAAGGAACGCAAAATCAAGGAACATAACACCGGTATGACAAAAACTAGGGCGGCAAGAGTGGAACAAAACACCAGGCATAAGGCCGAGCCTTCCACCCTTTACCAAGTATATAGATGCATTAATTAAATAAGAGATATTGTGATATCCCAAAATCATCATGTTCCAACATAGAGCAAACTTCAACTTCACCTGCAACTAACAACGCTCTAAGAGGGGCTGAGCAAAAGCGGTAACTTAGCCAAACAACGGTTTGCTAGGAAGGTGGGTCAGTGGCTTGACATGGCAAAATGGGAGGCATGTTAAACAAGTGATAGGTAGTGCAACATAGTGATAGAGCGAACAAATAGCAAGCAAAGATAGAACTGACATCGAGTGTAATGGTGATCTTGCATGAGATCCCGCAAGGAAGAAGAACGAGTCCATGAAGAAGACAAACGGATGTTGACAAACGAATCCTCACTATCGCAACATAACCAGAACTATCAAGAACAAGCAACACCGGAAAGAAGCAAACAACATGGTAAACACACAAGCATAAACATGGCATGATGCACAAACAAGTATGATGCATGTCCGGTTTAAATAGGAATGGCATGGCAAAGTGCAACAAACAACACTAAGTTATGTGGAGCTCAATATGCAACTCGTTGCATATTGATGAAAAACCACATTCAAATTATTTAGTTCGCTCTCGTTTATGTACCAGACAATATTAAATGTTATTAAACATGGCAAGGGGTGAAGCATAAGAAAACTACCTATCTAGGCAAGTTTAAATGAGGCCGGAACAACAAACAACAATTCCTGAAAATCCCCATATTCATATTTCGAATTTGCTATTGTTCTGCCCTAAACCATATTTTAGAGTTGTTAAACATCAAAAGTAAGTGCATCATGTTAATCTATGCGTTTTTCTAGACAAGTTAGATATAAAGTTTATTAAATTCGGAGCTATGGTTATCTAGTTATGGAATAAATCATTTTAACATTGTAATATGCAAATTAAATGCAAACATCATTTTAAACATTTTAAACATGGAGGAAAGCAACATATTATGAAACTAGATGAAATTCTAAGATCTTTTCATATTAGAAGATTTAACATACGGTGCATGGTTATTTAGTTATTAAATGCATGAACAGCAAGGGTTTTTCTGCAAAACAGGCGCTCTCCGGATAAAAGCTAAATTCGTAGATCTGGGAAAAAACATGATATGGGCCGAAACTGGCTGGGCCACAATAGAGCAGAGGGGCTGGAGGGGCTGCTCACCCATGGGCTTCGGCCCGGTTCGGTGGGGAGGACCGTTGGCTGGGCCAGATCGGCAGCTGGCCCGAGCGAGGAGGTTGGGGAGCCGCGGTCAACGCGAGGCGCGGGCGAGCGGGTGCCTCGTCCTGGAAGAAGTAGAGGACGCATGCAGAGGCAGGCACAGGAAGCGGCGGGCCGGACTTGGCACGTTCTTTGGTGAGGGCGACGCAGGTTGAGGCGGGGAAGACCCAAAACTGGACGGAGCCGGCGGATCCGAGGCGGAGGGGCGCCACTGGATCAGCGGCATGCAGCGATGCAGAGCAATGGCAGAACTTGGCGCAGCTTCAGCGGGAGGAGCAGGCTGGGCGAGGTCGATCCTCCTGGATCGGCACGACGAAGAGGAAGACGGGGAGCAGCGCGAGGAGGGACTTGGCGCTGGTCAGCGAACTTTTGCTACTGCTTGTTTTGAAGAACAAGAACAGAAACAGCAGGAGGTCACGATGCAGAACGGCGGCAGCAACGGCTTGGGCGCAGGCAGGCGGAAGTAGAGCTCGGCTGCAGTGCGAGGACGACGGCAACGACGCGGTGAAGAGGTCGGGCGCGCCGGCGATACAGAGGAAGCAGCGGGCGGCAGGGCGCGATGCAGGAGGCGTCGGCAGCCGGGACTTGGCGCGGGGTGGCTCGAGGTGGCTGACGACGGGGATCCTCCGGATCTCGCCTGACCCGAGCGGGAATGGGACGCTGGCGAGCGGGGTCCGGTGAGGGGCGGAGCGGTTCCCGATGGCGGCACGAAGCATCCATGGCGGGGCCTTGGCTCCTTGGTACAGAGACAGACAGAGAGTTGAGAGAGAGAGATGAGGAAGACAGAGAGGAAGGAGAGGGAAGGAGAGGAGCGGGACGAGGCCGATCCTGGTCGACGGAGAAGATGGGGGCACGGTCCAGGTGGTTGGGTGCGCTGGCGTCCACGGCGCCATGGAGGAAGGAGCAAATGGGAGTAGCTCGGGTGGTGCTGATGTCGCAAGAGGAAGCAGAGGAGGCCGCATCTCCGGCGAGGTGATGTAGGGGAAGCTTCAGTCGCGAGGTGGTCGGGAAGGCCCTGGGGCGCGAGGTTGGCTTGAGCACGGGATGGATCGAGAGGAGCTGTGGTGATTGGTGGGTTTGGATCGAGAGGGATCCTGAGATGGATGGAGACCGGGTGGAGGTGGCGGCTGATCCGAGGAGGAAGGAGGTTGTAGGCGGCGGCTAGGGGGGACAAATGTCCTAGGATTTAGGGTTTGGTCTAAAAATGGGCAAGGGGGTCTATATATAGAGGGACGAGGGGAGTTTTAAGGGCGTCCGATCGCCATCGGATGGCTTCGGGTCAACCGAATGGTCAGAGGTAAATAGGTTAGACGAGTTCAATAAATAAACGGAAGATATTTTAGAGATGCTTAGAGATGATCCAGACCCCTCGGTCACGATTGCCTGGGTCAGGTTCGGGGATGTTTTCGACATGGTTGTGAAGGGGTTTGACAAAAAGCCACGGAGAAGACAAGAGAGAAGAGAGTAGTCCGGTTGAACTGAGCAGAGGTCAATAGAGACAAGGATGGAGTGGCAACTACAAGCGAATGCAAGTTTTGGAAAATGACGGCAACAGAGTGTCGATGCAATGCGAATGAAGCGATGATGAATGCAACAAACAAAATAAAACACACGACGGCAACAAAAAACATGGAAGGCGTCTGGAGCGTCGGTCTCGGGTCGTTACAAGATATCAATGTGAGTGAGTTGGGATTGCCATGCAACGGATGCACTAGAGCTATAATTGTTTGAAAGCTCCGAAAGAAACTAAGTGGGTGTGCATCCAACTTGCTTGCTCACGAAGACCTAGGGCAATTTGAGGAAGCCCTTCATTGGAATATACAAGCCAAGTTATATAATGAAAAATTCCCACTAGTATATGAAAGTGACAAAATAGGAGAGTCTCTATCATGAAGATCACGGTGCTACTTTGAAGCACAAGTGTGGAAAAAGGATAGTGACATTGTCCCTTCTCTCTTTTCTCGCTTTTTTCTTTTTTTTATTTGGGATTCTTTTGGCATCTTTTATTTTTGTAAAGTCCGGAGACTCATCCCAACTTGTGAGGGAAGCATAGCTTCCATCATCCTTTCCTCACATGGGACAATGCTCTAATAATGATGATCATCACACTTTTATTTACTTACAACTCAAGAATTACAACTCGATACTAGAACAAGATATGAACATATATATGAATGCCTTCAGCGGTGTACCGGGATGTGCAATGATCAAGAGTGTCATGTATAAAAAATATGAACGGTGGCCTTGCCACAAATACTATGCCAACTACATGACCATGCAAAGCAATATGACAATGATGGTGCGTGTCATAATAAAATGGAATGGTGGAGGTTGCATGGGACTATATCTCGGAATGGCTATGGAAATGCCATTATAGGTTGGTATGGTGGCTGTTTTGAGGAAAATATATGATGGGTTTAATGCACCGGCGAGAGTTGCGCGGTACTAGAGAGGCTAGCAATGGTGGAAGGGTCAGAGTGTGTATAATCCATGGACTCAACATTAGTCATAAAGAACTCACATACTTATTGCAAAAATTTATTAGCTATCGAAACAAAGTACTATACACATGCTCCTAGGGGGATAGATTGGTAGGAAAAGACCATCGCTCATCCCCGGCCGCCACTCATAAGGAAGACAATCAAAAAATAAATCATACTCCGACTTCATCATTTAACGGTTCATCATGCGTGCATGCTACGGGAATCACAAACTTTAACACAAGTATTTCTACCAATCCCCAATTACTCACTAGCATGAATCTAATATCACCATCTTTATGTCTCAAAACAATCATAAGGAATCAAACTTATCATCTTATTCAACGCTCTTTATATCAAAGTTTTTATTATATCCCTCTTGGATGCCCATCATATTAGGACTAAATTCATAACCTAAGCAAATTACCATGCTTTTTAGAGACTCTCAAAATAATATAAGTGAAGCATGAGAGTTCAACAATTTCTATAAAATAAAGCCACCGTTGTGCTCTAAAAAGATATAAGTGAAGTACTCGAGCAAACTGCCTAGCTCAAAAGATATAAGTGAAGCACATAGAATATTCCAATAAATTCATGATTCATGTGTGTCCTTCTCAAAAGATGTGTACAGCAAGGATTATTGTGGCAAACTAAAAAGCAAAGACTCATATCATACAAAACGCTCCAAGCAAAACACATATCATGTGGTGAATAAAAATATAGCCTCAAGTAAATTTACCGATGGACGAAGACAAAAGAGGGGATGCCATTCGGGGCATCCCCAAGCTTAGATGCTTGGTTGTCCTTGAATATTACCTTGGGGTTCCTTGGTAATCCCCCAAGCTTAGGATCTTGCCACTCATTATTCCATTGTCCATCAAATCTTTACCCAAAACTTGAAAAGTTCACAACACAAAACTCAACATAAAAACTAATAAGATCTGTTAGTATAATAAAATAAATCACCACTTTGGGTACTTTTGTGAACTCATTATTTATTTATATTAGTGTAATATCTATTGTATTCCAACTTATCCATGGTTTATACCCCCCGATACTACCCATAGATTCATCAAAATAAGCAAACAACACATAGAAAACAAATTCTATCAAAAACAGAATAGTCTGTAGCAATCTGAAAACTTCATATACTTCTGTAACTCCAAAAATTATGAAAAATTAGTAAATCCTGGGAAATTTGTATATCGATCTTGTGTAAATAATTCAGATCAAAAGGACGTTTCTGTGATTTATTGAATTTTCCGCAATGAGTGCAAAAGTTTCTGTTTTTCAGCAAGATCAAATCAACTATTACCGTAGACCATCCCAAAGGTCTTGCTTGGCTCAAACACTAATTAAAACACCAAAACACAATTAATACAGAGGTAATAATGTTTATTCTCATAAAAAAAGAAAATAAAAATGTTGGGTTGTCTCCCAACAAGCGCTCTTCTTTAAAGCCTTTTAGCTAGGCATTGATAATTTTAATGATGCTGACATGAAAGATGGCAATTGAAACACGAAGAGAGCATCATGTAGCATGTGAAAAGCAAGTTTAAGTCTAGCATAATTCCTATGCATAGGCATTATATAAGCAAACAAATTATGAAGAAAAGCAAAAACTAGCATATGCAAGGAAGAAGAAAGAAACAGTAGCAATCTCAACGTAACGAGAGGTAATTTAGTAACATGATGATTTCTACAACCATATTTTCCTATTTCGTAATAATTACATGTAGGATCATAATCAAATTAAAAAATTATCTATCACATAAAATATTCTCTTCATGATCCACATGCATGCAAAGTTGACACTCTTCCGAAATAGTGGGATTAACATAAAATAAAGTCATTACTTCTCCAGGCCCACGTTTATCAAAAATTTCATAAGATTTATCAATCTCCAAAGTAGTAGGATCATTATTACCTAGACTTGACACTGTTCCAAACCCACTTTCAATATTATAGCAAACATATTCATCATGAGGCTTAAATAAATTTTCAAGATCATAAGAAGAATCACCCCAATCATGATCATTACAATAAGTAGCGGACGTAGCAAAACTAGCATCCGCAAGCTTGGGGTTTTGCATATTATTAGCGCAAATAACACTAATATAATTTATAATAACATCATTGCAATCATGATTTTGATTCAAGGAACTATCAAGTATGGGCGAGCAATAATCGCATGTTTAACATAAGGAACTATAGCAAATTCATCTCCATAAACATTAATATTGGCATCTTGGCCATAAGAATAGCAAGCATCATGTTCATCAAGGGATATTTCAATCAAATCAATGAAATCATAATTATCTATAGATTCATGCATATCATTATTCTCTTCTAAAGCAACTGTCATTCTCTCAATAAACTAGATAATACCCCGCGCGTTGCTACGGGAACTCTTAGTCGATCATATGTACATGATAGGATACATAAACTGAATAAAATCATTTGCATGGTACATGTATGATTTTGAGATGAAAAAAGTTGCAACACACTACTTGGAAGTGTGGTTTAAAGATAGATATCATCCCGTATTCTACACACAACAAAGAATGGTACATTGTCCAAGCGATTTTGCAGGTGTGCTCCCAAAATTATGCATCTGGCATCAGCGATCAAAATTAAGTGTTGAACAATGTGAAATGGATGCAAGTGCAAATAATGGCAATATAAGACTTTTTCCCATGGTTAATTGAGTGTGGTTAGTCATGAAAGAAAATGTAATTTATTACAAAGAACTGATTGGCTACGATAGTCTTCTCTCTATATATGGCGATAGTCCCCTCTTTACTGAATACCCTTTGCAGATTCTCTTTTTTTATAGATCAAAGGGTTTCTCATGCGTTAAGAAACATGCTTATGATCATCTTGAATATATAATGACGGGAAGTTAATGACTAAGTTTGTACCCTCTGTAGCTTCTATCTATTGGCTATTGCTTCTTGCACTTAAAGAAATAAGAAAATGCTTTGACTAAAATAACCATTTGAAGTTTAGTCAACTTCAATGCAATGCATGAGTGTCACAACTAAGGCTAATTTCAGACGAATATAAAGGTCTAAAACATATATTCTATACATAATTACCCTAGTAAAAACAACCATGTGAGATCAGATTGCTTGCTCAAGATATAATTGATCAACGCAATGAGGGGTATCTTAATTAGCAAATCATACATGAGAAGAATTTGTTGTTGTACTTGAATATTCTGTTCATCTTCACTGAAGTCCCAGCTCATTGAAATTGTGAGTTCACATCTCACATAAGAAGCACATCGATAAAACACTTGTGCCCTTGTGAGTTCCCTTATCACGTAAGAAGCATACAGAATAAAAAAGTATGTGTGAGTTTAGGCCGTTTACATCTAACACGAACAATTTGAGAAATTTAGCCAATACTATAGGTATATGCCATTTGGGAGAGGATGCCTAGCCGGAGTGGCAATGTTAATCACACGGGCAGTGCACGGACTATGGGCAGCAGGAGGCAGATGTCACCAACATATGGACGTGATGGGCAATGGCAAGCTGAACAACAATAGATGCATCTGCCTGGCAATTGGCGGCGACCGCAATACTGGGAGAGTGACGATTCAATTGATCCGATGGATTCATAATCATTATAGTTAGGGAACCACCGTTCATGACGCCGCACATCCTCAGCCATTGACCAAAAGCAACAATTACAACAGCTCCACACTGTTTCTCATAGGATTTTTGGATGTGTTGCATGTGCCGCTGGAACTGGGCGGCATGCACAGGAAGCACCCGGCCGCGTGGTTGCCTGATGTCCCACTTCCGGAACCAAAGCTACGGAAGTCACAACGCAGGCTCATTGCTGATGCCTCATCTTCCATGGAGCCTTCAGATTTCGATTGGAGTGAAGATGGGTGTTTTCATCTGCAACGTAAATATGTAATACAGACCTGAGTGTTCATATTTTGGGCACCGTGCTGGTGGTTCCGCCGCCGGTGCGTCGTAGGTGGCGGCGAGTTGATGGCTTAACACTCACACCATCCAGTAAGATTTGCGGTTGCGGATCTCCAGTGGCGGCACGTCGTCGCCCATCTTGCTCGGTGACTGCGAAAAGCGGAGAGTCTGTGCCCTTGACGGGCTCCTCCTGATATGGTTTGCGGTCGCTGGGTGAGGTCTCCATAAAAGGAAGTGCGAGATCTCTTTGAAGGAATGGACGTAGATCGTGTGTCAACTCTCAAGAAGAGACGGAGGGTGCTTGAGAACGTACTGGAGGGAGATGGGACTCCACCGTGCGTTCATTCCCCAGTGGTTTGATATATATTTATGATGACAGATGGATGGCTTTGTCGATACAGATAACAGAAGACGAACAGGAACCAACACGTATGAAAGGGAAATTAAATAAGGCTTCATTAGTTCGGTAGAGAAAATGAACAGGATCAAGTGATGACGGGTGGCGTAGCTAATAGGCCATGAAACGTACAACCCATATATTCAGGGGAAGGAAATGACTCTCCACCATGCCGGGGGCTGTAGGAAAATGGACATGGCACATGGATTAGTTCTTCTTCTGCTGATTTGGCAGCTTTGCTGAGGTGGATAGCCTACATGCTTAGATAAATATAGTTAGTGGGGATCAATCTCTTAGGTATATAGGATTCCTTAACATAGGCATTATGAGCATAGTTTTCATAGCAATATTTAAGTATGTCAAAAAAATTAGATTTGTAGAGAGTAATGTCATAACTTCAATAAAAGAAGCAACTACATAAGCACCCATAAAATCAACAAATTCTTCAATTTGTTTGATATCATAGTAACTATAAACACCCTTTTCATAAGAAGATAATAGTTCATTATCATTAAACTCACATAGGTAGGGAAGGTGTTTTTTAGGGTTCTTAGAGCAACAAGTAAAATCACAAAGTTTACAAAGATTCCAAGCATGACATAGAAAACAATTTATTTGATTCCATAAGAGTCTCCCTTTTTCAGACAAACTGTGACGCACAAAATGAGCATGCTCATCTAAAGATTTTCCCTCAACTAAACTAGTTGGGGTTTCAACACGAGCACATATGGATCGAAGATGATCCAAGTAGAAAACTTTAAGCGGATCCATAAACCTTTTTGTTTCTGATTTTCAATAAACACACAATTATACCAAGCAAACAAGCAAACGAGCCAAGTAATACATAAAGGCAAACGAAAGAAAGGCGGAAAAGGCAAACATTTTTGTGATTTTCTGAAAATGTTTTAGAAGTGGGGGAGAGGAAAATGAGAGGCAAATGGCAAATAATGTAATGCAAGAGATGAGAGTTTATGGTGAGTACTTGGTAGGCTTGATGTAGAACCTCCTCGGCAATGGCGCTAGAAATTCTACCTGCTACTTCTTGAGCTTGCATTGGTTTTTCCCTTGAAGAGGAAAGGGTGATGCAGCAAAGTAGAGATAAGTATTTCCCTCAGTTTGAGAACCAAGGTATCAATCCAGTAGGAGGTACACGCAAGTCTCCAATCTATGCACCTGCACAAACAATCAAACACTTGCACCCAATGCAATAAATGGGTTGTCAATCCCTTCATGGTCACTTGTAAGGATGAGATCTGATAGAGATAGATATAAAAGATTACTAAAATGTAAAACAAAGTAAAAACAAATAAATTACAGCAATGTATTTTTTGGTTTTTTTGGTTTATAGATCTGAAAATATATGATGGAAAATAGACCCAGGGGCCATAGGTTTCACTAGAGGCTTCTCTCTTGAAAGAAAACATATGGTGGGTGAACAAATTACTGTCGGCAATTGATAGAAAAGTGCAAGGTTATGAAGATATCCAAGGCAATGCTTATGAATATAGGCATCACGTCCGTGTCAAGTAGACCGACTCCTGCTTGCATCTACTACTATTACTCCACACATCGACCGCTATCCAGCATGCATCTAGAGTATTAAGTTCATAAGAACGGAGTAACGCCTTAAGTAAGATGACATGATGTAGAGGGATCAACTCAAGCAATATGATGAAAACCCCATCTTTTTACCCTTGATGGCAACAATACAATACGTGCCTCTCTACCCCTACTATGTCACTGGGTGAGGACACCGCAAGATTGAACCCAAAACTAAGCACCTCTCCCATTGCAAGAAAAACCAATCTAGTTGCCCAAACCTTACCGATAATTCAAAGAGAAATACAAAGATATTTAATCATGCATAAAAGAGTTCGGAAAAGACTCAAATAATATTCACAAATAATCTTATCATAAACCCACAATTCATCGGATCTCGACAAACACACCGCAAAAGAATATTACATCAGATAGATCTCCAAGAACATCCAGAAGAACATTGTATTGAAGATCAAAGAGAGAGAAGAAGCCATCTAGCTACTAGCTATGGACCCGTATGTCTGTGGTAAACTACTCACGCTTCATCGGAAGGGCAGTAGAGTTGATGTAGATGCCCTCCGTGATCGAATCCCCCTCCGGCAAGGTGCCGGAAAAGGCCCCAAGATGGGATATCACGGGAACAGACGCTTGCAACGGCGAAAAAATATTTTGGTGTACGCTTCTGGTGGTTTCGGAATATTTTAGGATTTATAGAGCTGAGATTGAGGTCCGTGGACTCCTGAGGGGCCCACAAGCCAGGGGCACCCCCTAGGGGGTGCCCTGAGGGCTTGTGGTTCCCTCGAGACTCTTCTGGCCCTCTCCCCAAGTCTTCTGGGTGTCTTCTGGTCCAGGAAAAATCATCGTGAATGTTTTATCCCGTTTGTACTCCATTTGATATTCCTTTTCTGTAAAACTCAAAAACAAGGAAAAAACAGAAACTGGCACTAGGTTCTAGGTTAATAAGTTAGTCCCAAAAATAATATAAAATATCATATTAATGCATATAAAACATCCAAAACAGATAATATAATAGCATGGAACAATTAAAAATTATAGATACGTTGGAGTTGTATCAACCTGCGGAGGCCACTCCGGCACCTTCCGAGGGCCCCTTCCGGAAGCCCCTGGAGAGCCACCTCACGATACTCCCAAGCTCGACGTCAGGGACCCTACACCAACCCGCCTCGTCGAACACCCCATCTACTTTGTCAGCACAGTACTATGAGATGCCCACGAGCGGTACCCCATGCAGAAGAAGCTTTTCCTCTCGCTCCTCCTCGCTTCCAGGAAGTGGCGCCACTACTTCCAGGGTCACACCATCAAGGTGATCACGTCTTACCCGCTGGAGCAAGTATTGCGTAGTCCCAACGCCACCGGCCGCATCGCGGAATGGAACATCAAGTTGCAGCCCGTCAAGCTGGAGTTCCTAACTATAAGGACGATCAAGGGCATGGGCCTATCTGACTTCATGGCAGAATGGACGAACCCGCACCAGGAGGAGCCTCACGAGGAAGTGTCCACGCTGCCTGGAGATGGCGCTCCCATAGGCTGGACTCTGCACTTCGACAACGCCTTCTCCCAGTAGGGCATGGGGGCTGGCGTCATGCTCACTTCGCCAACAAGGGAAAAGTTGTACTACGTTGAGGAGTTCTGCTTCAAGCCCAGCGATAAGGTCTCCAACAACATTGCCGAGTACGAGGGCTTCATCGCTGGCCTCAAGGCTGCCAATGCCCTTGGCATCAAGCGCATCACCATCAACGGAGACTCTCAGCTCCTCGTCGACTTCTCCAACAAGAGCTACAAGCCAAAGGACGAGCACATGGCTGCCTACCTCGAGGGGGTGCGCAAACTCGAGAGGTGCTTCCTGGGCATGGAGCTCCAGCACATCCCTCGCGTAGACAACAAGGAAGCAGACGACATCACCAAACGAGCCTCCCATTGCTAGCCCCGGGCCCTAGGCATCTTGAGGAGTGCCTCTTGAGGCCATCTGCGGCACCTCCCACAGTCGTCATCATCAGGCCTCACGGAGAACTCCCACCTGCACCCACCTTAGGCACACCATACTGTGGCCCATCGTCAGGCGCTCCTCTGCAAATGGTGCTCGAGCCTCATGCTCAGAGCTGGGCCTCGGAGATCAAGGCCTATTTGAAGGAGTACACCTCTTTCGTGCATCAGTAAAACTTTCATTTGCTAAGTGTTACAAGTGCTTGTCATGAAGTGCCCTCGGGAGGCATGCATGCTCGTGATCTTCCTTCTGAGTATCACGCGAGCGGGGGCTGGACACGGTGCATGTGCTTGGGTCAGACCTAGCAGCGCCTCTAAACCCAAGTGACTGAGCTCTGGCTCGCGGGCCCGCTCTCGTGCACATCACCTCACTAAGGTCCTTGGTACTTGTCTCCTCGCAGGATACCCACAAGCAACCCCACGAGCGCGTGCTTCCTCACTACCTGCAAAAACTTGGTGGCAACCTCACTGATGCATGTCACAAGAAGCTTCACGAGCCCCCGTCTTCAGGAGACCTTGCGAGTGCTGCTTCATGAGGCAGCCGTTGCACCACTGCCCTCAAGTGCCCATGAGGGCCTCATGGGTGGACAGCCATCGCGAGGTGCAACCCACAAGCCACAACGCACAAATCATCACACCAATAAGCTAAGTCTAATGTGCCTCGAGAGCCATTCACAACGCTTCTCAAATTCTTTTCGTCCCAACCTTGCTGAGCGCCGAGTTTTCCTTTTTCACGCAAGCCGCTTGCACGTCAAAGGGGAGCTTCCTGAGCAACGCACATAGGGAGCCCCTACCACCTCGTGGATCCCTACACCCTTTGGCCTTGTCTAGGCATGCGCCCTAACATGCCAGCTATGGTCGTAGATCGCTCGAGGGCTGGGTCCTGACGACGTAGAGCAACAAGGCAAGCAAGAAGAGAAAAGGTAGGCCTCAAAAGGAGCGTACATGAAGCAAAGCATTGGGTACTTAATACGAGCCTTTACTAAAGCATCATCTTGACGTCCTCACAGGGCTACATTGGTTTTGATACAGGAACAAAAGAAAGGAAACTAGGCGGAGCGCGACTCATCTTCAAAGATCCGACTTGGGCCCCATGTGCCTAGTTAGAATCGTTGCCCTCGCTCTTGATGCTCGGGGGGCCTTCGTCATCTTCGCTCTCGCTAGTGGGGTCAGTGTCGCTGCCACTCTTGCTCTCCTCGCAGCACTCAATATAGCCACCAGAGACCCCGAAGAACTTCATGAAGAGTGTGGCGGTCCCGTCGTACCTAAACTAGAGGAGCTGCCTTGCCTTAGGTCGCCGGAGCGGGTGAATGACTTCCAACCTCGCGTCAGGAACATGAAGCCGGTGGGGGAGAAATCCACCATGACACAGAAGGGGACGTTGTAACCGCCCTCCACCAGTAACAGACCCGAGGGCCCGCTGCCCTCCATCGCTCTCGCAAAGGAGTCCTAGAGCTAGAGCCAACTGCGGGATGATGATGCAGCCCCACGACAAACTCGTGCACCACCACTATCATGTGGACCTCCGCCTGGGGAGGGGGGGAAGCCGATCCGCCACTCCCGCGCGACCACGAGCGTCGTGCCCTCCATGGCTGTGTGGGCGGCTCTTCCACGGGCTCTAGGGCCGGCTTCCGTGGTGGCGGCTGAGGAGCATGTCCGGCCCCGAGGGGGAACCTTCATGGCTGCAGCAGATGCATTGGTTCGACCCTTGCCCCTCGCCATTGCAGCGGCAGTTCTCGAGGAAGAGCAAAGAAGAGGAAGGGCTAGGCTAGAATATGAGTAAGGAAGGACCCCCCGGCTCCATTTATAACTCTCGTCCAGTTGCTTCGTCTTCTTATACACCAAGAATTGAGGCTTAGAGGAGCAGTGTGCACAAAGGTGGGGCGTGCGAAATGGCAATAATGGCCTTCGTGCCCAGCGCAGGCAGTTTTATGGCAGAGCCCGCACTTACCAAGGCGTCGTGGGGAAGTGGGGGCGCCCCCGTCCCATCATGCTACCACGCGTCCTTGCCTGGGCCCGGCAGTCTTTGGCCCCGCGTTGTTTCGTCCCTCAAAAGGCGGAACATGTGCGCCGCGGGCTCGGGGGCTACTATCGGCCCAGTGGGAACCGGGGTACCATGGGTGATCTGCCTACGGCCCAGGAAAGGCCCTTTGGCCCAACTCATGAGGCGGCCCGCCAGCAGGCGCCGTGAATCCAACAGCCTCGCGAGGGCCTTGCCCGCGAGGGACTTCTCTGATGGAGTACTTCATCAAGACTACCATCACAGCAAGCAGACCCGTGAGGCCCCCCTCATGAGACGCCATCCCGCGAGGCCTCCCGTGGAGCCCGCGCAGCGTGGGTCGCATGCCCATCACATGGGTGACGTCGCCGTGTCAGGCGCCAGCCTGTGCAGTCAGGGCGGTTTCCCCTTTCTTGCTAAGGGAGCACCTGTGCCTACCTGCCCCCAAAGCAAGTCCCAAAGGTTTCCCCTTTGGTGAAAGAAGACCAAGAGAGTGGCGTGCCAGGGCAAAGGTCATCGTGGAGCCCCTGATGCGTCATGGATAACACCTTCGGCAGACGAAGACCACCTTTTGTCAGGATAAGCTCCGGCGCCTGTCCCCTTTCAAATGGCCGCCCTATGGTAACCCTTTCCCGCTCATATTTTGGAGGAAGAGGCCCGAGGCACCTATAAAAGGGGCAGAGCAGCCACGTAGCAAGGGATCGGCTTCTAGCGCCATTGTTGACCCCAAGAGCTCTAGCTCATCTTGTAGCTCCAAGAGCACTGTGCACAAGCAATACAACCAAGCAGGAGTAGGGTTTCACACCACATGGTGGCCCGGACTGGGATAGCACATTGTGTCCTTGTCGTGCCTAGCTCGTAGCCTCGTAGACGTGAATCAAGCCCCCGGAGCTCGAACCAGAGTTTTCGAGGATTTCCCGTGGTTCAGAATCAATCCCCTGACAAATAATCATGCATAAAAGAGTTCAGAGAAGACTCAAATAATATTCATAGATAATATGATCATAAACCCACAATTCATCGGATCCCATCAAACGCATCGCAAAAAAAGGATTACATCAAATAGATATCCAAGAATATCGAGGTGGACATTGTATTGAAGAGCAAAGAGAGATAAGAGCCATATAGCTACTAGCTATGGACCAGTAGGTCTATGGTGAACTACTCACACATCATCGGAGGGGCAACAAGCACTACTAGGAAAAGGCCTACTAGTGGGGCACCAGTTTTGCCTACTAATGGCGCACTACTGGTGCGCCACTAGTACCACACCACTAGTATTAAATACTAATGGCGCACCACTGGTGCGCCATCAGTATTTGGTATACTAATGGCGCATCACGCCGTGCGCCATTAGTATAGACCAACATGCGCCATTAGTGTGCCTCCCGGGGCGATATTTACACATGTGCTTTGCCATACTAATGGCGCACTATGGGGTGATGCGCCATTAGTATCCTTTGGCATACTAATGGCGCACGTTGGGGTGATGCGCCATTAGTATGAATATTAGGGATTTTTTTTTCTTTTCTGATATTTGCACAGGTTACAAAATATATTATTGGACAGAATATAGACAGCACCACACAGCAACAGCAGATTCAATGAATACAATAGAAGATTAGTCTCCGAATACAATTCATCATATTAGTCTCCGAATTCAAAAGACCGAACAAAGATAGAACATTACAAGTCTCGAGACCACGAGTAGCGAGTTTGTATTCACATTACAAGTCGATATGGATCATCTAAACTACCATCACATAGAAGAGAGCTGCGGTCATCACGATGAGCATCATCGCAATGAAACTGGTCTTCATCCGGTTCCTCCAACGCTCCCTCCTCTCTCCCGCTAGATAGCGCGCGTATCTAGATTCCGCCTCCGCCAATGGGTCATTTCAGAAGATCACAAGTAGTATCATCACAAGTACAACATCATCACAAGTACAGCAGCAGCAGCAGTGAATACAGGCATAACAGCAGCAGCAGCAGGTTTATTCTTCTTCTTCATAAACATTAATTGGTGTGGGTGACTCTATCTGCTCTCTAATGACTCACTCAACTTAACAGGACAACCCACAAGCATTGTTTTGATTCCGACAACTGCTGTAAAATACATCCAGCAAAGGTGCTCTAAAATCAGAAATACTACCCCCCAAATCTTTAGCTCAATTCTGAAAATACATGGCTAGGACAACGGTAGCATTCAACCACAAGCCCAAGCCTATACTTAACTAGGCCCAGGTCCATTAAATTCTTACAGAAACCAAGAAATGGAATCAACTCCCCTTGTTGCTGATTCAGTCATGGGAGATGCCATGTCTCAAAAATATCAAGTAGCACCATCATGTTCGATTTCAATATAAGGAATATTACAAACTTAACAGTTAAGATCCCAGGTGAGTAACACACTTTGGTCTTCTAGTTACAAAACAAAACTGACATAATTCTAGATGCCATAATCAGATCAAAATTTCAAACCACACACTTACTTTCAAATATCAAATTAGGAACATTTTGAGACATAGGAAAATAGTGTACATCTGAAAATGCTGCAAACTATGAAGAAAAACAAGAACACTATGTAATACATGATTATTTAGTTAAGACAAGAGAAACCATCTGCAACTACTACTGTAAATAATACACATGTTAACACGTTTCTGAACATACATCCAGCAAGTTTCAGTAGACCAGAGAATATCCCTACAGTAGTGCCCTCCAACAGTAGTTCTTGCTTGCAGTAGTTTTAGGGAGTACTGCAATTTTGCAAGTTTAAAGTAAAACATTTCAGTTAATGCAAGTACTCCTCTTGCTCTCTACTTTCTCTCTTCTCTTCTTCAGTTAATTAACTGAATTTACTGATGTTGTTGTTAACTGGATTTTACTGATGTTGTTGTTGAGTTGCTGTTAATGAACAGTGGCTAAGTATGGCTGTGCTGTCAGGTTACTACTAGCAGCAACATGGAAGTAGACTTGATGACCGCGTTCGTCAGGCACAAATATGTAAGAAAGGAGCAAGTGCATCTACTTATTGGAACAAGCCTGACAGTGGGAAAGCTATAAACTTATAATGACCACGTTCAGATAGAAGATCGCAACCAAGCTGATCTGGAAACTGTATTATCAACTATAAAATATGGGTTGCAAACCAAACAACTAAGCATACTTTGTCAGATGATAACTATTGCAAACCAAACAAGTAAGCAGAGCACATGTATATACCTGTATCACACTGTCTTGGAGCCAACAAACGCCTCAATTTTTCTCCAAGCACGATCGAACCTATTACGCAGAAACACAAACATAGAGATACATGTAACTAACGAGGACAGACAGACAAGGTAACAAGAACTCCACAACTCAATTAAGCCTATGCTTCTTCTTTCACTCTAGTGTACCATTGTGGCAAAGCCATATATGTATGTACAGAGGAACTTTGTTTTGTTTCATTCTGAAAATATGCTACCATTCTGGAAACTTGGATGAGTGTTTTTCCATGGTTTTTGAATGAAAACATTATGACAGCTTGCAAAACAGGACCATGTCATTATCATGGCAGTCCACTATATATTTTTATGACAAAATACATCATTATCAGGGCACATTATGGCCATTTTCTTACATGATGCTAACTGTACCTAACTGAATTTTTTGACAGTAGCTAACTGTATTTTTGGACAGTTAGTAATTTGTTAAGGCAGTGTTAAAAATTCAGACCTAGTTTTAAATTTTTTGACAATAGCTAACTGTATTTGACAAACAAGTAAGGCAGCATTAAAAATTTTGACAGTAGCTATCTCCCCCCTTGTTCCTCATGCCTTAGTTGAATTCAGAGAAGAGAGAGCTCAGATCCTAGAACAGGGATATCTCTGGAAGACATGTGAGCTAAGTTGTACTATTAACAAACAGGTGTGTCTTGGCACCAGACCAAGAACTCTAGAAAGTATCCAGAGAACCAGATCAAGAACAGTACTACAAATTAATGAACCAAAGAGAATAGAAATTAAGAGGACAAGCGGGGGGTGAAGAAGAGGGGGAGGAGCGGGACCTGACCAGTCCAGCGTCGGGGGAGAATCACGCCGGCGACGGGGTCGTTGCGGTCGCCACTCCTTGTCGCCGCCGAGCTCACGCCGGGGGGGGTGAAGAAGAGGAAGACGGCGGCGGTCCTCCTGGGCAGGCCGCGCAGTGTTGGACGGCGAGCACGAGGTTGACGCAGGCGGGGCCACAGGGGGAGGGGGACGGCGAGGGCGCGGGCGCGGGTGGAGGGGGCGCTTGGGCGGGAGGACGTCGAGGGCGCGGGCGCGGGAGGAGGGGGGACGGCAAGGAAGGCGGCGCTCGGCTCGGGGAGGGGGCGTTGGGGGCGGTGGTGGTCGGGTGCGGCGGGGGCAGCGAGTACGGCCGGGGACGGCGAGCACGGGGGCGGTGGTGGTCGGGCGCGGGTGAGATGAGGCAGGGGAGGGATTAGAGAGAAATGTGAGAGATTGGGGATTTTAGTGTGTGGGGAAGCTTACTAATGGCGCACCCGGCAGCGGTACGCCATTAGTATGTTTTTTTAGATAGCAATGGCGCACCCACGATCGGTGCGCCAGTAGTAATCTTTTTTTATATAGCAATGGCGCACCAGCCAGAGGTGCGCCATTAGTAATCTTTTTTTTATATAGCAATGGCGCACCAGCCAGAGGTGCACCATAAGTAATTTATTATTATTATTTTTTGTTGCATCTAATAAGTTTTTAGAAAATGAATATTAATATGAAACAGTAATAATTTTTTATAAAAACAGTAATATTTTTTAAAAATATCATCAAATTTGTTAGTTGAAAATATTTATGAATATGAAAAAATATCATCAAATTTATTATTTGAAAATATCATCAAATTTGTTATTTGAAAATATAATCAAGTTTGTTTTTTTTGCAATTTTAGTTGCATTCATTTGTGACGGTGGAGCGGGCCGGGGAGGGTGCGGGGGAGAGGTGCGGTGGGTCGTCGGCGGCGGTGGAGCGGGAGAGGGTGCGGTGGGTCGTCGGCGGCGGTGGAGCGGGGGAGGGTGCGGGGGGTTGGCGGTAGCGACCGGTGGAGCGGGGGAGAGGGTGCGGGGGGTGCTCGGCGGCGACGGGGACCGGATCTGGCGAGGTGGGATAGCGATCGAGATGGAGGGGGATCGAGATCGAGTGTCCATGAAATTTAAAAATATTCATGAGTTCAAAAAGTGCCCATGAAATACAATCGAGAAATGAAGGCTACAATTTAAATACAACCGATCTTAGCTAGCTATCTGTTCACAATCTTCTTGCCCTTATTTTTCGTAAATGGAGTTCTTCTCTTGAACGGGCGTCCTTTAGGTAGGGTGGTCCTGCTTCTTCTTGTGGTGTATGTTGATACTTCATCGTCGTCGTCATGTTCCATCTTCGGGTCGCCGAACTTGTCGAAGTCTTGCTCATTGGCGACTCCATCCATTCCGATGATCTTCCTTTTGCCTCTCCTCACGACAACACGACTGGGCTTTGACGGGTCGGTAATGAAGAAGCATTGGTCCACTTGGGAAGCCAGTACCCATGGCTCATTTTTCGCGGTGACGTTCGCGCCTGCGGTCTTGGATTTGGCTTCGGGTATAACCATGGTGGTGAAATACCGGTCTTCTTTTATGACGCTCTTGGCCCATCTGACACGGAACATCGGGACCTTCTCTCCAGCGTAGCTCAGCTCCCAGATCTCCTCGATCCTTCCGTAGTATCTGTCCTTGTCGTTACCGGTGTAGGATTCCATCGTTACCCCGGAGTTCTGATAACCATCGCTCTTCATGTCCTTGTCCTCGGTGTAGAATGTGTAGCCGTTGATATCGTACGCCTCATACGTCATCAGGTTGTGCTCGGCGCCCTGTGACAAGGCGAATATGAGTTGTTCTTCCGCGGAAGAATCCTCATGTAAAGGGTACGACAGAAGCTTCTGCTTGAACCAACGCGTGAAACATGAGTTGTGCTCTTTGATTATATCTCCGTCCGTCCTCTGTTGGCCTCGGTCATTGTACGTCTTCTCAATAAAGGTTTTGTGCTCTACCACCCAAGGATCGACCACGTCTATGTGTTGTAGCGCGACTAGGTTTGCTCTTTCAAAGTCGGCGAGTCGACCCTCGAAGTCGACATGCATTTCGCGGCGACCCTCACGGTGACCCCATCCAGCGAGCCTGCCGAGGTGCCTGTTGACGGGCAGACCAACGGGGTTCTCGATGCCTAGATAATTCGTGCAGTAGGAGATACACTCTTCGGTCAGAAAGCCCCTGGCTATGCTTCCCTCTGGACGTGCCATGTTGCGAACGTATCCTTTGATGACACCATTCATCCTTTCGAACGGCATCATGCTGTGCAGGAACGTCGGCCCGAGTTGGATGATATCCTCCACGATATGGACCAGCAGATGCACCATAACGTCGAAGAATGCGGGCGGGAAGTACATCTCAAGCTCGCATAGTATCACCACGATCTCTTCCTGTAGCCTTCTGAGTTGCCTCACGCCAACCGACTTCCGAGAGATGACGTCGAAAAAGTTGCATAGGCCAAATAGCGTTTCACGGACGTGCGCGTCCATGATCCCACGGATTGCAACTGGAAGTATCTGCGTCATCAGCACGTGACAGTCGTGAGACTTCATCCCGCTGAACTTCTGCTTCGCTGGGTCTAGGTATCTGCTTATCTTCCCCGCGTAACCGTAAGGAAGTTTTACTCCTACGAGGCAGGTGAAAAACTGATCGATCTCCTCCTGACTTAGAGTGAAGCACGCGGGAGGGTAGTCATTTCCGGTCTTCTTGGCCTTTTTGCCTTTGCGACGACTTTCCGTGTCCTGCTTCGCCTCATCATCATCATCATTAGCGTGAAGCTCCTCCCTGATGCCCATTGATTTCAAGTCTGCCCTTGCTTTCGGCCCATCTTTGGTCCTCTCTGGCATGTTGAGCAGGGTACCAAGCAGACTCTCGCACACGTTCTTCGTGATATGCATGACATCAAGGCTGTGAGGCACACGGTGGATCTTCCAGTACGGCAAGTCCCAGAAAACAGACCTCGTTTTCCATACCTTCAGCAGCGGCTCTGGCGCCTTTCGCTTCTTTCCCGGCTCTGGCGCCTTTTGCTTCTTTCCCGGCAGTGGGCAATCTTTCCAATTTTTCAACAGCTCGTCTATTTCCTCGCCGCTCCTCGTACGCGGGCGTCTTCGGGGTTCGGTTTCACCATCGAACAGATCCTTGCGTTTCCTCCACGGGTCATCGTCGCGAAGCCACCTTCGATGTCCCATGAACACGGTTTTCGAAGACCCGGGATCTCTATCTAGCTGGCGATACGTTGTGTCATCCATGCACCTGACGCATCCAGAAAATCCGTGGACCACCTGCCCCGCGAGATATCCGTAACCGAGATAGTCGTGCACCGTCGTGAGCAGTGCGGCTCTCATAGGGAAATATTCTTTCTCTGCGGCGTCCCACGTATTGGCTGGCGTTTTCCACAGCGTGTCTAGCTCCTCTTTCAGCAGCCCCAGATACAGATTGATGTCGTTCCCTGGTTGTTTCGGCCCTTCAATTAGCATACTCATGTGAATGTACTTCCTCTTCATGCACAACCAGGGGGAAGGTTGTACATCCACACAAACACAGGCCAGGTGCTATGTGTGCTTCTCTGGCTGCCAAACGGATTGACTCCATCGGTGCTCGCGCCCAGCACGATGTTCCTTGGATCCTTCCCAAATTCTGGGTGTTCGAAGTTCAACGCTTGCCACTGGCTCCCATCCTTAGGGTGACTCAGCATCTTGTCTTTTTATTTATCTCCGGATCATTTGCGTCATCTTCTCGCTTCTTCTCCTCCCTATCCGCGTGCCAACGCAGGAGCTTTGCTACCTTAGGGTCCGCGAAATACCGCTGCAGACGAGGAGTGATCGGAAAGTACCACACCACTTTTCGAGGAGCTTTCTTCCTCTTCTTGTATCGAGTGACGCCGCACACCGGACATATGGTAGACTCCGCGTGCTCGTCCCGATAAATGATGCAATTGTTCATGCACACATGGTATTTCACGTGCGGTAAATCCAGAGGACACACGATTTTCTTCGCCTCCTCGAAACTGGTCGGGCACTTGTTCCCCTTGGGAAGACGTTCGTGCCAGAATGACATGTTCTCGTCGAAGCATGCGTCGGTCATTTTGTGTTTTACCTTCATCTCCAGAGCCATGAGCGTTACTTTCAGGCGGGTATCCTCGGGCCTGCATCCTTCATACAATGGAGTAACCGCGTCTATCTCCAGTTGATCCAGCTTGGCTTTCTCTCGGGCGGCAGCTCTTGCGTTATCCGTCTGCTTGAGAAGCAGCTCTTGAATATGAGGGTCCTGCACCCAGCCCATCGATGGTCCATCGTCGTCTGCTCCGCCGGCATCTTCATCTTCATGATCATGCCCTTCGTCTGCTCCGGCATCTTCCTCATCATCATGTCCGGCATCTTCTACATGATGACTGTGTACAGCATCACCGTCGTGATCATGTCCTGGAGATTCTTCGTCTTCTCGCCCGCCCGAGCCGCGGTGGTTGTCTTGCTGCCCTTCCTCATTTCTTGCCCGGCCCCCATGGACGACTTCATAGTCATCTTCATCACCTTGCCACCGATAGCCATCCATGAAACCACGCAAGAGCAGGTGGTCCCGCACCTGCCCGGAATCCGGGTCCGCAATAAGGCTCTTCAGCTTGCATCTTCGACACGGACATCTTATCTCCGTCTCGTTCTTTTGAAGCATCTCGGCCTTCGCGGAGCTCAAAAACCTATTCACGATGCCTTCGGTCATCGTGCGGACCATGGTCGCCTGCGGGGTAGAGCAAAACGATATTTTAGAACCAAGAAAAAATTTGGCATGACTTTCCCTAAAAATAGGACCAAAAAGAATGCATAGTGCGAAAATTCTCGCCGAAACGGAAACGAATCAACATTCCGGCAAAATATTGGCAACTATCGCATTTCAAATACCGGTACCTGCAAACACAAACATATATGCAACACCACAAACATACATAGATCTAGCTAGGCCATAAAAAGTGCAGGTGCACGTTGTTGGAGGGAGAACAACATAAAGATAGCTTCCCCCTTACTTACCTATCAAAAAAAGGTAATTTAACCACTTAACTTGGATGAATCTATGGTGCAATGAGGTGAGGAGGAGGAGGCAGCCGAGACAAGCTTGGAGGAGGAGGTGGAGAGAATGAAGTGGGTAAAGTGAGTGGGTAGGTGTGGCTATCCAAAATATCTAGCTGGTCCCAGGTTACTAATGGCGCACCACCTACAAATGCGCCATTAGTAACCCTGGTTACTAATGGCGCACCTGCTGGTGGTGCGCCATTAGTATTTTTGCAAAAAAAAAATACACTAATGGCGCACCAGGGCACAGTGCGCCATTACTAGTTTAAACTAGTAATGGCACACTATACCCTAGTGCGCCATTAGTAGTTTTGCAAAAATAAAAAATAAAAAATATATAGTAGTGGCGCACTATGTGGTTGGTGCGCCATTACTAGTTAGAACTAGTAATGGCGCACTGTGCCCTGGTGCGCCATTAGTATGTTTGGAAAAATAAAAAAATTGTTACTAGTGGCGCACCGTGTGTCTGGTGCGCCATTAGTGTCTTTCACACTAATGGCGCACCAGCACATGGTGCGCCACTGCTATATAGTAGTGGCGCACCACATGTCTGGTGCGCCATTAGTGGCCATTTCATCTATAGCCCTTTTCCTAGTAGTGAAGGTTGATGTAGAGGCCCTCGGTGATCGATTCTGTTGGGGAACGTTGCACGGAAAACAAAAAAATTCTTCGCACACGCAATGATCTATCCACGGAGATGCATAGTAACGAGGGGAAGAGTCTGTCTACGTACCCTCGTAGACCGTAAGCGGAAGCGTTTCACAATGCAGTTGATGTAGTTGAACTTCTTCGTGCTTCAACCGATCAAGTACCAAACGCACGACACCTCCGCATTCTGCACACGTTCAGCTCGGTGACGTCCCTCGCCTTCTTGATCCAGCAAGACGTCAAGGTAGTAGATGAGTCGGTATCTTCATACCTAGTTCAATTTCGTTACCGGCAAGTCTCTTTACTCGTTCCGTAATACATCACCTTGTGACTAACTTCTTAGTCATTTGCTTGCAAGCTTATGATGTGTATTACCGCGAGGGCCCAGAGATACCTCTTCGATACTCGGAGTGACAAATCCTAATCTCGATCTATGCCAACTCAACAAACACCTTCGGACATATCTGTAGAGCATATTTATAATCACCCGGTTACGTTGTGACGTTTGATAGCACATAAGGCATTCCTCCGGTATCCGGGAGTTGCATAATCTCATAGTCGAAGGGATATGTATTTGACATGAAGAAAGCAATAGCAATAAAACTGAACGATCATTATGCTAAGCTAATGGATGGGTCTTGTCCATCACATCATTATCCTAATGATGTGATCCCGTTATCAAATGACAACTCATGTCCATGGTTAGGGAACCTTAACCATCTTTGATCAATGAGCTAGTCTAGTAGAGGCTCACTAGGGACACATTGTTTGTTTATGTATTCACACATGTATTAAGGTTTCCGATCAATACAATTCTAGCATGAATAATAAACCTTTATCATGAATAAGGACATATAAAATAACAACTTTATTATTGCCTCTAGGGCATATTTCCTTCAGTCTCCCACTTGCACTAGAGCCAATATTCTAGTTCACATCGCCATGTGATTAACACCCATAGTTCACATCACCATGTGACCAATACCCAAAGAGTTTACTAGAGTCAATAATCTAGTTCACATCACCATGTGATTAACACCCAAAGAGTACTAAGGTGTGATCATGTTTTTCTTGTGAGAGAAGTTTAGTTAACGGGTCTGCTACATTCAGATCCGTATGTATTTTGCAAATTTCTATGTCTATAATGCTCTGCGTGGAGCTACTCTAGCTAATTGCTCCCACTTTCAATATGTATCCAGATTAAGACTCATAGTCATCTGAATCGATGTCAAAACTTGCATCAACGTAACTCTTTACGACGAACTCTTTATCACCTCCATAACCGAGAAATTTTTCCTTAGTCCTCTTAGGTAGCTAAGGATCATTTTGACCGTTGTCCAGTGATCTACTCCTGGATCACTATTGTACCCCCTTACCAAACTCATGGCAAGGTACACAACATAGCATGGCATATTTATAGAACCTATGACTGAGGCATATGAATGACTTTCATTCTATCTCTATCTTCTGCCGTGGTCGGGATTTGAGTCT
Source organism: Triticum aestivum (assembly GCF_018294505.1). Lineage (NCBI taxonomy): Eukaryota > Viridiplantae > Streptophyta > Magnoliopsida > Poales > Poaceae > Triticum > Triticum aestivum. Next base: position 305,387,931 of record NC_057814.1, on the reverse strand, counting down.
TACTCAACTTCACACCTTGTAACACAAGCAAGAACCCTTTCTTTGACTGATCCATTTTGAACTTCTTCAAAATTTTATCAAGGTGTGTGCTTTGTGAAAGTCCTATTAAGCATCTTGATCTATCCCTATAGATCTTGATGCCCAATATATATAAGGAACTTCACCGAGGTCTTTTATTGAAAACTCTTATTCAAGTATCCTTTTATGTTATCCAAAAATTCTATCATTTCCAATCAATAATATGTCATCCACATATAATATTAGAAATGCTACAGAGCTCCCACTCACTTTCTTGTGAATACAGGCTTCACCATAAGTCTGTATAAAACCATATGCTTTGATCACCTCATCAAAGCGTGTATTCCAACTCCGAGTTGCTTGCACCTGTCCATAGATGGATCGCTGGAGCTTGCACACTTTGTTAGCACCTTTAGGATCGACAAAATCTTTCTGATTGTATCATATATAACTCTTATTTAAGTAATCCATTAAGGAATGCAGTTTTGACATCCATTTGCTAGATTTCATAAAATGCGGCAATTGTTAACATATGATTCAGATAGACTTAAGAATCACTACGGGTGAGAAAGTCTCATCGTAGTCAACCCTTTGAACTTGTCGAAAACCTTTTGCGACAAGTCGAGCTTCGTAGACAGTAACATTACCATCAGAGTCAGTCTTCTTCTTGAAGATCCATTTATTCTCTATGGCTTGCCGATCATCGGGCAAGTCCACCACAGTCCACACTTTTTTTTCATACATGGATCCTATCTCAGATTTCATGGCCTCAAGCCATCTCTCGGAATCTGGGCTCATCATAGCTTCTTCATAGTTCGTAGGTTTGCCTTGGTTTAGTAACATGACTTCTAGGACATGATTACCGTACCACTCTGGTGCGGATCGTGCTCTGGTTGACCTACGAGGTTCAGTAGTAACTTGATCTGAAGTTTCATGATCATTATCATTAGCCTCCTCAATAGTTGGTGTAGGCATCAGGGGAACGGATTTATCTGATGTGCTACTTTCCAATTCGTGAGAAGGTATAATTACCTCATCAAGTTCTAGTTTCCTCCCACTCACTTCATTCGAGATAAACTCCTTCTCTAGAAAGGTTTCATTCTTGGCAACAAAGATCTTGCCTTCAGATCTATGGTAAAAGGTGTACCAAATTGTTTCCTTAGGGTATCCTATGAAGACGCATTTCTCTGATTTGGGTTCGAGCTTATCAGGCTGAAGCCTTTTGACATAAGTGTTGCAACCCCAAACTTTAAGAAATGACAGCTTAGGTTTCTTGCCAAACCATAGTTCATACGGTGGCGTCTCAACGGATTAAGACGGTGCCCTATTTAACGTGGATGCAGCTATCTCTAATGCATAACCCCAAAATGATAGTGGTAAATCGGTAAGAGACATCATAGAACGCACCATATCTAATAAAGTACGGTAAATGTGTTCGGACACACCATTACGCTGTGGTGTTCCATGTGGCATGAGTTGTGAAACTATTCCACATTGTTTTAAATGAAGGCCAAACTCATAACTCAAATATTTGCCTCCTCGATCACATCATATAAACTTTATTTTCTTGTTATGATGATTCTCTACTTCACTCTAAAATTCTTTGAACTTTTCAAATGTTTCAGACTTGTGTTTCATTAAGTAGATATACCCATATCTGCTCAAATCATCTGTGAGGGTCAGAAAATAACGATACCCGCCGCGTGCTTCAATACTCATCGGACCACATACATCGGTATGTATTATTTCCAATAAGTCATTAGCTCGCTCCTTGTTCCGGAGACCATGAGGCATGGTTCGCAAGTATCAAATGATTCATAATCAAGTGATTCAAAAGTCCATTTGCATGGAGTTTCTTCATGCTCTTTACACCAATATGACCTAAATGACAGTGCTACAAATGTGTTGCACTATCATTATCAACTTTGCATCTTTTGGCATCAATATTATGAATATGTGTATCACTACGATCGAGATACAATAAACCATTCACTTTGGGTGTATGATCATAGAAGGTTTTATTCATGTAAACAGAACAACAATTATTCTCTGACTTAAATGAATAACCGTATTGCGATAAACATGATCCAATCATATTCATGCTCAACGCAAACACCAAATAACATTTATTTAGGTTCAACACTAATCCTGACGGTAGAGGGAGTGTGCGATGGTGATCGTATCAACCTTGGAATCACTTCCAACACACATCGTCACTTCGTCCTTAACTAGTGTATGTTCATTCTGCAACTCCTGTTTCGAGTTACTAATCTTAGCAACTGAACCGGTATCAAATACCCAGGGGCTACTACGAACACTAGTAAAGTAAACATCAATAACATGTATATCAAATATACATTTGTTCACTTTGACATCCTTCTTATCCGCTAAGTATTTGGGGCAGTTCCGCTTCCAGTGACCATTTTCTTTGAAGTACAAGCACTCAGTTTTAGGCTTGGGTCTCTTCACGGGTGTGGCAACTTGCTTGCCATTCTTCTTGAAGTTCCCTTTCTTTCCCTTGCCCCTTTCTTGAAATGAGTGGTCTTCTTAACCATCAACACTTGATGCTCTTTCTTGATTTCTACCGTCGCGGATTTCATCACTATGAGGAGCTCAGGAATCGTTTTCATCATCCCTTGCATATTGTAGTTCATCACGAAGTTCTAGTAGATTGGTGATAGTGACGAGAGAATTCTGTCAATCAGTATCTTATCTGGAAGACTAACCGCCACTTGATTCAAGCGATTGCAGTACCCAGACATTCTGAGTACATGCTCACTGGCTGAGCTATTCTCTTTTGTAGGCAAAGTACTTGTCAGAGGTCTCATACCTCTCAACATAGGCATAAGTCTGAAATACCAATTTCAGCTCTTGGAACATATCATATGTTCCATGGCGTTCAAAATGTCTTTGAAGCCCCGATTCTAAGCCGTAAAGCATGGTGCACTAAACTATCAAGTAGTCATCATATCGAGCTTGTCAAATGTTCATAACATCTACATCTGCTCCTGCAATAGGTCTGTCACCTAGCGGTGCATCAAGGACATAATTCTTCTGTGCAGCAATGAGGATAATCCTCAGACCGCGGACCCATTCCGCATCATTGCTACTATCATCTTTAACTTAGTTTTTCTCTAGGAACATATCAAACATAGGGGAGCTATATTGCGAGCTATTCTACAACATAGATATGCAAATACTATCAGGAAAGTTCATGATAATTAAGTTCATTTAATCAAATTACTTAAGAACTCCCACTTAAATAGACATCGCTCAAGTCATCTAAGTGATATGTGATCCAAATCAACTAACCCATGTCCGATCATCATGTGAGATGGGTTAGTCATCAATGGTGAAAATCTCTATGTTGATCATATCTACTATATGATTCACGTTCGACCTTTCGGTCTCTAGTGTTCCGAGGCCATGTCTGTACATGCTAGGCTCGTCAAGTTTAACCCAAGTATTCCGCATGTGCAAAACTGTCTTGCACCCGTTGTATGTGAACGTAGAGTCTATCACACCTGATCATCACATGGTGTCTCAACACGACGAACTGTCGCAACGGTGCATACTCAGGGAGAACACTTTTACCTTGCAATTTAGTGAAGGGATCATCTTATAATGCTATCGCCGTACTAAGCAAAATAAGATGCATAAAAGATAAACATCACATGCAATCAAAATATCTGACATGATATGGCCATCATCATCTCGTGCTTTTGATCTCCATCTCCAAAGCATCGTCATGATCTCCATCGTCACCGGCATGACACCTTGATCTCCATCGTTGGGTCGTGGTCGTCTCCTCAACTATTGCTTCTACAACTATTGCTAACTCATAGTGATAAAGTAAAGCAATTACATGGCGTATGCATTTCATACAATAAAGAGACAACCATAAGGCTCCTATCGTTTGCCAGATATCTTACAAAACATGATCATCTCATACAATAACGCATATCTCATCATCTCTTGACCATATCACATCACAACATACCCTGCAAAAACAAGTTAGACGTCCTCTACTTTGTTGCTGCAAGTTTTACGTGGTTGCTATGGGTTTCTAGCAAGAACCGTTCTTACCTACGGCAAAAACCACAACGGTGATTCATCAAGTTTTATGTTTTAATCTTCTTCAAGGACCGGCCGTAGTCAATTCGATTCAACTATAGTAGGAGAAACAGACACCCGCCAGCCACCTTTATGCAAAACTAGTTGCATGTCGGTCGGTCGAAACGGTCTCATGTGCGTGGACATGTAAGGTTGGTCCAGGCCGCTTCATCCCACAATACCGCCGAATCAAAATAAGACGTTGGTGGTAAGTAGTATGACTATCACCGCCCACAACTCTTTGTGTTCTACTCGTGCATATCATCTACGCATAGACCTGGCTCATGATACCACTGTTGGAAACGTTGCATGGAGAACAAAAATTTTCTACGCACATGCAATGTTCTATCCATGGAGATGCATAGAAACAAGGGAAAGAGTGTGTATACGTACCCTCATGGACCGTAAGCGGAAGCGTTTCACAACGTGGTTGATGTAGTCGAACTTCTTCGTGCTTCAACCGATCAAGTACCGAACGCATGACACCTCCGCGTTCTACACATGTTCAGCTCGGTGACGTCCCTCGCCTTCTTGATCTAGCAAGACGTTGAGGTAGTAGATGAGTTCTGTCAGCACGATGGCGTGGTGAAGGTGATGGTGAAGTGATCTCCGCAGGGCTTCGCTTAAGCACTACGAAAATATGACCGGGGTTGTAAACGGTGGAGAGGGGCGCCGCACATGGCTAGAAAATTGTGTGTTGTGTGCTAGGCGCCCCCCTCCTCATATATATAGGTGGGAGGGATAGGAGAGAGGCCAAGGGGCGCCCCAAGTAGGAACGAATCCTACTTGGGCTCCTGCCCTTGGCCACACCCCCTGCCATGTTTGTCGGAGCGGGAAGGAAAGAGGGGGGAGAGAGAAGGAAGTGGGAATCCTAATCCACACTTGCCTTTCCCCTTTCCCCATTTCCTTCTCCACCTTGGCCGGCCCATATGGGGGGCGGACCAGCCCCTTGTGGCTGGTGCGTTTCCCCTCTTGGCCCATAAGGCCCATATCTTTTGCCTGGGGTGCCCGGAACCCCTTCCGGTGACCCGATATGTACCTGGTACCCTCCAGAACACTTCCGGTGTCCGAATACCATCGTCCTATATATAAATCTTTACCTCTCGACCATTTTGAGACTCCTCGTCATGTCCGTGATCTCATTCGTAACTCCGAAGAACATTAGTCACCAAATCACATAACTCATATAATACTATATCGTCATCGAACGTTAAGCGTGCGGACCCTATGGGTTCGAGAACTATGTAGACATGACCGAGACACATCTCCGGTCAATAACCAATAGCGGAACCTGGATGCCCATATTGGCTCCTACATATTCTATGAAGATCTTTATAGATCGAACCGTTATGACAACATACGTAATTCCCTTTGTCCATCGGTATGTTACTACCCCGAGATTCGATCGTCGGTATCTTCATACCTAGTTCAATTTCGTTACCGGCAAGTCTCTCTACTCATTCCATAATACATCACCTTGTGACTAACTCCTTAGTCATTTTCTTGCAACCTTATGATGTGTATTACCGAGAGGGCCCAGAGATACCTTTCCGATACTCGGAGTGACAAATCCTAATCTCGATCTATGCCAACTCAACAAAAACGTTCATAGATACTTATAGAGCATCTTTATAATCACCCAGTTACGTTGTGACGTTTGAAAAATGCCTCCAAATGGGATCTCGCAAGAACAAATCTTGCTGCGGCGGAAAAAGTATTTGAGGTGGCTCTCTATTGGTTTCCCGATTTTAGAGAATTTATAGAGTTGGAATTAGGTCAAACGGAGGAACGAGGGGCCCATGAGGCACATGGGCGCGCCTACACCCCTGGGCACACCCATGTGGCTCGTGGCCCACTCCTTCACCTTCTGGCCTCCTCCTAAAGCTTCTAGGGTCTCTTATGTCCAGAAAAAATCATCAAAAAGTTTCATGGCATTTGGACTTCGTTTGGTACTAATTTCTGGAATCCCAAAAACAGGCAAAAACGGCAACTGGCACTTGGCACTAAGTTAATAGGTTTGTCCGAAAATGTGATATATAATTGCATATAAAACATCAAAGATTAATACTATAATAGCATGGAACAATCAATATAGATATGTTGGAGACGTATCAAATACTACACCGACCCATCAAGCACCACGTAGACCTACGAGCTCGTGCACATGCAATCGAAACCGAGGTGAACTCACTCCTCTACGAGATTGATATGGATATGGATGGAACTTGGATGCTGTCAGATTGTGGGTTCTGACAAACCCTTGAGGTTCGAACACTGGGGTGCGCATGAAGATCTCTCTCTCTCCCTAGCTCGCTCCCACAACGATCTCAGGGCCTAGCTTGCCGAACCCAAAGAACAAGAGACATGGGGGTTTATACTGGTTCGGGCCACCGTTGTGGTGTAATACCCTACTCTAGTGTGGTGTGGTGGATTGCCTTGTAGGCTGGGGATGAACAAGTACAAGGGATGAACAGCCTCCTGACGAGAGGTGTTCTTGAGCTCGGTGAGCTTGTGTGTGTGAGGTAGATCTGGATGACCCGTCCCCAGATGAGTTTCCTCCTACGGTGGTGGCTAGTCCTATTTATAGTGGCCTTGGTCCTCTTCCCAAATATTAGGCGGGAAGGGATCCCACAACAGCCAATTTTGAAGGGAGACAACTAGTACAAGTTATCCTGACAAAAGGTGGTCTTCTCCTGCCAAAGGCTATGGTGGTGACGCTGTCGTGGGCTCCGTGGTGACCTCCGTCCTGCCGTCCTGCTGGTCTTGGTCTTGTTGCACCGATATGGAAACCTTTGCCTGATGTCTCGGGACTCCTCGCCTGCGCCTGCCCCTTTAGCACCAAAGAGGCAACTGGTACTCTGCGCTCGCTGGCTCCCGCCTGGCTTCGGTCGTCATGGCTCACGTCACGCGAACCATGCGAGGTGCCCCTCGCATAGATATCTCTGCTCCTCGGGAGCTAGCATAGTGAGGCTGCCCCTGAGGAGGTCTTGGCGTCCTCCTCCTCGCGAGGCTTGGCCCCTCGCGAGGGTCTTGAGTGGTTGTTGATGACGATGGGTCGAACCATGCGCTGACTGAGCCACGCCCTGGGCCGCAGGTAGGCAAGTCTGGGCACCCCCGTTCCCAGGACACCAACAGTAGCCCCCAGGCCCAAGGCGCGCTCGCAGTTGGCTTCGAGGCGAAGCCAAGGGGCAAGTGCGGAGCGCCACAGGCCCCAATAGCCTGCGACCTTGATTAACGTGTGGCGATTGACGGGACGTGGGCGTCTCTGCTTCCCCACGCCGCCTCAGCAACTGCCCCTGACTAACAAAAGGCTGGCGCGTGCCGCGGTGCCGTCACTGCCTCCCTTCGTCTTGCTCTAGATCCCCTTTCTTGTTGCTTGCTCCCAAACACTCCAGATCCGCGCCAACTCCCCTTCGAGCCTTCAATCGATGGCGTTCGGCAAGGCAAAGGCTGCTCTTCCGCCCGCCTGGTACGAGCCGGCTCTGAGCTCTCCCAGCGTTTCGGAGAAGAACTTCGCCGCCACACACCTGATGACAGCGGAGGGAAGCAACAAGAAGGGAAAGACCGCGCTCCGGGCTGCCCCCGCTGAGCCGGAGGCCTCAGGGAGCACCTTCTATCCCTTCTTTATGAGTAGCATCATCGCAGGGCTGGCTCCCCCCTTCTCCTATTTCTTCTACGTTGTCCTTATCGACTATAAGCTGCATGCCCTTCATCTCCATCCCAACTTTGTCATCCTCCTGTCGATCTTCGCCTTCTATTGTGAGGCATTCTTGGGGGTGATGCTGTCCGTGGTGCTACTTTGCCACTTCTTCTTCTTCCGGAACAAGGACGGCCATTGCTCGGGGTGTGCCAACTTCGTCGCGGACAACGGGACCAACGCGATCTCGAAGGCCGGGAGGAAGGCCGAGAACTTCAGGAGCAAGTGGGTCCTCATGGACGCCAAGTGCTCTCACCCTCGGTTGGTGCTGCCGACTGAGATGTCCGCGCCTCACGACGGGTGTCTCAGCGCGAAGCTCACCGACCCCCGGGCGGAGCAGGTGCTGGAGAAGATGACTGCCGACCTGAAGCCAGACGACCCGAAGATGGCGAAGCTGATGAGGGCCATGATCGTCAAGGAGTTCCTGGCGCCGCGCGTAGCTCCACTTCAGGCGCGCTCGCGCCCCTTATGGAAGCTCGGGGATGAGGAGGACGACCTCCGCCTGCGTCCAGGTGCCTTGTCGGACGAGGAGCTGGGCACAGCTCTCCGCCTCTTGGTCGGGGATGACCAGGGTATCCGCCGGACACCTATGTTCCCCGGAACCATCGCCCGGATGGGGCGAAGGTAGCCGCCTCCATGCCCACCTTCGACGGGCGCGGGCTCGTGCCGCCAGTGCCCTCCGAGGCCTCGGTGGTGATGGCTCCGGTGATGGTGTCTTCTGATGACTCCGACGAGGAGGAGGGGCTGGACTCAGAGGCGACCCGGGAGGGGGCTGGGCAGACTTCCCCCCGCGCAAGGCCGATCTCCTCTGCGCCTTGCCTGACGACGACGACGCTGGAGACCACCCGGTGAGGGAGGTCCTGTCCTCCGCTGGGGTCTCCACGAGGTCCAGGGTCACCCCTTCAAAGAAGCCGTCAGCTGGGGTCCCGACGAGGAGCAGATCGGCGCTGATCTCCCGGACCGATGCCCCTGCTCCAACGCTGCCTGGCGCTGCCGCCGGGCGGGCTGCCGCGGCCTCATCTGCTCCTGGAGCCCGCGGGCCAGCGCCCCAGGCTGCGAGGCCCCCGGGCTCCGCGCTTCTGAAGATGCCGCGGGACTATGCTGCCGTCGACCAGTAAGCACCTTGCCCTGACTTTGTTCTTCCTTCTACCGCTGCTTCCTGATGTTCTCCTCTTGTATCGTCAGGCCGACGCTGTCGGCGAAGAAGAAGAGGGAGGGGGCGGCCGCGCCCTCGGGAACCCAGCAGCCTGGCATGGCCGCACCCCCTCCGGCACAGAAGAGCGACAACAGCCCTCGCGCCTCTCCGGCCCGGTCATTCTCGCGGGGCCTGGAGGAGCGTCCTCAGGAGGGGGCGACCTCCACAGCTGCGCCGGCTTCGGAGGCGCCCGCTCTCAGCTCGCCGGCAGAGGCCCCTCAAGCTCTGGAGCTTCCGGCTTCTTCTTCTACCGCCATCGACTCGCAGATCTTGGCGACGATGCTGCCTCCTTCCTTCATCACACCGCCAGCTCGTGACCCTTCTACTTCGCCCGATGCTCTAGAGAAGGCTCTTTCTGCGCTGACCCGGCTACGGGATGATCTTCAAGGCGCTGACCGTCGCCTGGTGGCGGGGCGCCTGGAGCTGATCTCGGGTTGGATACACTCCGACGCGTCTGTCAGGGCGGCGTTGGGCCAGGCCGTGGCAGCTTCCGAGGAGGACAAGCGGGCCGCCGACCAAGCCGCGGCTGCCCACAAGGTGGCGCTGAAGGATGCCGAGGCCGCCAAGGAGCGCTGTCGGTCGATGGAGGCCGAGCTGGAGACCATGCACAATGAGCGCCCGACCGAGGCTCGCGACCGCAAAGTGGAGGAGGAGAAGATGAAGGCCCGGGAAGACGCAGTCAATGGTCGTGACACCAAGCTGGAGCAGTCGACGAGGGCGCAGGCCGCAGAATGTAGCTGCCTGGAGAAGCTGGAGAAGAAGGTGGAGGCGAAGAGGGCCCAACTGGAAGCCAAGGCGAGGGTTCTTGCCGAGGATCGTGCGGCCTTCAAGTCTCTTGAGGAGAGGGCCCGTGTAGCACTGTGGGGGCTCTATGAGAAGGGCTTGAAGAAGCTGCTAGCGACCAATGACGAAGGCCCCGCCCAGCTGCTCCCTCATCTCATCGCGGCACTCAAGGATGTCGTCGACAGGATCGGCCTCATGGTGGAGGGGGAAGCCCGTGCGCTCTCCTCATCTGCCCTGACGCGTGTCTTCAGCCACCTCCATCTTCATAACCCTAATGCTGACCTTGGCGAGCTGCTCGAGCCCGTGGAAGAAGGGTGCTGCACAGCCGCTGCCGAAGCCGTGAAGGGCCAGGTGGAGGCCCTGTTGAAGAAGTTCCTCGCCATCGAACCTACGCCCCCGGCTGTCGGTGCCGCCGACCTTGCGACCAAGGCCAGTGACACGTCTGACGGCGATGCTGCTGAGGGGAAGGCGCTCCCTGATGACGGCGCCCAAGGCTGAAGAAGAAGCTTGCTAGTGAACGATGGCGCTCCTTCCTATTTTAGTTTCCTGCGAACTTTCCTGAAACATGCGACGTGCCTCATGGAGGCATTAAAACTTCTTGTGGGTGCATAAGGAATAGTATGTTTTGTAATGTTTTATTGAGGTTACGCGACTTCCTTCCCGTTTGCTTGATGTTCTACGTTGGCAGGGCCCGACCCCGCACATACCTCAGCCGCCGTTGGGCCGTACGGATCACCAGGACGGGACCAAGGGGTGAGGGGCTATGTGGTTAGTTAGGCTCCTGAGTCGCGATGCTCAGGAGTCCCCCTTGATGCGCAAATGGCCTGCGGGAAGGAGACGCGAAGGTAGGCCTTAGTGTTCTACGTTGGCAGGGCCCGACCCCGCGCATACCTCAGCCGCTGTTAGACCGTCCGGATCGCCAGGACGGAACAATACATACCACTGGGACGGACCCGAGCGGCCTGGGGATGATGCAGCCCGAGGGGCGCTCCCAGCACAGTAAGCTAAAAGATCCAAAAGGATACACGTCGTAGGGACAGGCCCATGTGACTTGGGGATAATGCTTCCCGAAGGGCGCCCCCAACTGAATGAACGGGAAAGAGTCACCTGATACCGTAGCTTGAGTGGTGTTGGATTAGCCGGAGATGCGTGCCAAAGAAGTTGCTCCTCACGAGCCGCCAGGGTCCTGAGCCTCGGGAGGCTCCATAGGCCCAGGTGCCTCCTGAAGAACTGTCGCGATCTCTGCCAGGACAGCGTGATGCCTGGCCTCCTGAGCTTCCAGAATGCTCCACAAACAGCGCTGGAAGGTGACAGCCGCGTTTGGCAGGCCAAATGGCATGCGAACATAGTTGTGAGGTGGACCCTCACACCGTCCAATGCGCGAAGGCCAGAAACGTCCCTGAGATGCGGCCCTATTGAGCCCTGGAATGTCGACGCAGATGCGCAACCCGCCGTCCTCGTCAGGATGGGGAGCTACGCCGGGTGGTTGGCCGCGGTCGCCGCGTATGGTCCTTGCCTCCTGAAGCTCCTGGATCACGTTGGTGATGAACTCCTGAGCACTAGGCGCTCCACGCCTTGTGCCCTCTTGAGGGAAACGTGCAGCGAAGCACGCCTCCACATGGTGCCCGAGCGCCTCCCTCGTGACGTTGGCTAGGTCTGAGGCCCTCCAGAAGAGAGCCCCCGAGCCCAGCCTGAGGAGGGCACCGGGCGCGCCTTCCTATGCAAGGGAGGGAGGCATCCCGGCTTCGGGTGCAGATCCTGAGGTGGTGCCGCTGTAAACGCCGCTATCCTAGGGCCCTGGGTGGAGTAGCTGCTTCTTCTTCTTGGGGATGGCCTCAGGAGGGTACGGGGTGCCTTCATTGTCGGGGTCTTCGGCCGCTCCAGCTTGGTAAGTGCGCTCGAGGGAGCACACCGCATCTTTTTCTTCACAGGGGACCGTGATGATGCCGCCACTCCCTGGCATCTTGAGGACGTTGTAGCCGTGGTGGGTCACTGACATAAACTTGGCCAAGGCTGGATACCCAAGGATGGCGTTGTACGGCAGGTGGATGTGGGCGACGTCGAAGTCAATGAGCTCGGGCGGTAGTTGTTACGCTGGCCGAAGGTGACAGGGAGGCGGATCTGCCCTATCGTGGTGGTGGAGCCGTCGGTCACTCTTGAGAAAGGCTTGGTAGGCTGTAGCTGATCGTATGGCACTTGGAGGTTGTCAAACGTCTTGACGATAGGACGTTGAGCCCTGCGCCACCGTCGATGAGGGTCTTGGTGACTTGAACGTTGCTAATGATGGGTGAGCAGAGCATCGGGAGGGCGCCGGCAGTTGCTGCGCACTTGAGCTGGTGGCACACTTGGACCACCTAAGCGGGCGCGTGGCTTCGAGCCTGGGAAGGGCCGCGTTGACCTCAGGAGCAAACTGCTTGAAGATACGCTGAGAGGCTGGGGCTTGAGCTCCACCCAAGATGCAAGCGATGGCACGAGGCTCCTAGAAGCCCCCAGCCCCCTCGTCCGGATGATGGTCGTCATTCCTCCTTGGTGGCGGCGGCAGCGGAGGGAGGCTGGCATTGCCTTGAGGGCGGTCCTCACGAGGCTGCTCCCTCCAGGCGCCCTCACGAGGCTGGTCCTGCCAGTGGTCCTCACGAGGCCGGTCGTGCCACTCCTAGCGAGGGCCACAGTCATCCCAGCGTCCCCCACTTCGTCCTCCTCCTCGGCCGTAGCCTTGGTCGTTGCGCTCGGGGCATCGACCGAAGCGCCCATCGTGGATGGCCCTGAGCTCCTGACAGTTGCTGGTGTTGTGGCTGTGTACGTTGTGAAAGGCGCAGAATGGGCGGCTAGCCTTGGATGACTCGGGGTGGTCGCGGACACGCTTCGTCTCTGGTTCCGCCGCGAGCACGGCAGCCCCCTTGTGCTTCATGTCCTTGGCCTTGGCCTTCTTATCTTCCTGGTCAACAGCTGGGAGCTCGAGGAGGGAAAGGCGTCCTTCCTCAGCTCTTGCACACTTGGTTGCCATGTTGAACATCTCCAGGGCCGTGCATAGCTCCTCGTGGATGGCGAGCTCCTCCTTCATCTTGACGTCGCGGACGCCATCAGAGAACGCGGAGATGATGGCCTCGTCCGTCACCTTGGGGGTCTTGAGGCGAACGCTGTTGAAGCGTTGGATGTACTTCTGCAGAGTTTCTCCTGACTGCTGCTTGATGCGCCGCAGGTCGCCCGCGGCTGGCTGGCGGTCGCGAGTGCCCTAGAATTTGGCGACGAAGCGCTCGCGCATCTCGCCCCAGGAGGAGATCAATCCCGCGGGCAAGTTCAGGAGCCACGAGCGCGCGCCATCTTTGAGGGCCATGGGAAACCAGTTCACCATGACTTTTTCGTCGCCGTTGGCCGCCTTGATGCTCAGCTCGTAGAGTTGCAGGAACTCCGCGGGGTCGGGGGTGCTGTCGTAGCACGGAGGCAGGTCTGGCTTGAACTTGTCGGGCCAGACGACGCTGTGCAGTTCAGGAGTGAAGGCACAACAACCTGTCGTGGTCACCAGAGCCCGCCACAGAGGCGGAGCCTGATCTTGGTATGGCGGCGCTGGGAGTGCAGGAGCATTTTCTTGCGGCCTGGGGACTTCTTGGCAGCTTCCTTCTTCTTGTGCGGATGCCCGGCGCGGTGGGTCACGCCACGGGGCCACGCGTCTTGGTGCGAGGGCGGCGTCTTGATGCGGAGGTCGTGGAGGCGCTCCGTGGACTATGTCGCTAGCAGCTAGAGGTGGGTGAGGTAGTGAGAGGGACAGTGCAGGAGAGCCCCCAGCGGCGCAGACGAGCTCGGTGATGCGGTCCAGCCAGTCCTCGTAGAGGTCGTCGATCGGGCGGTAACGCAGGAGCTCGCGCGCCATGAGCAGCGCGGCCAGCGCGTCCATGGGCACGCGACGAGCGTGGGACAACGAGCCGGCCGGAGTCAGCGATGGGGTGGTGGTGCATCCATCTCGCCGCACCGAAGGGTGCAGCGATGAAGCCTGCTGCTCGTTCCCGGCCGGGCCGGTGGCAGCGTTGGCAGCAGGCGAAGCAGAACAGCGGGGAGGTCCGCCAATGGGCGCCGTTTGGGTGACGCGGGCGGCAAGGGCGGCCCGGCGCTCAGCACGAGCTCGGCGAGCGTCGGCCATGGACGCGGTGAAGCAGTGGAATGTGGATCGACGGAACAAAGGCTTCAGTGCACCCCTACCTGGCGCGCCAAATGTCGGATTGTGGGTTCCGGAAAACTTGAGGTTCGAGCACTGGGGTGCGCACGAAGATCTCTCTCCCTGGCTCACCCGCACAATGATCTCATGGCCTCGCTCGCCGAACCCAAAGAACAAGAGACACGGGGGTTTATACTGGTTCAGGCCACCGTTGTGGTGTAATACCCTTCTCCAATGTGGTGTGGTGGATTGCCTTGTAGGCTGGGGATGAACAAGTACAAGGGATGAACAGCCTCCTGAGGAGAGGTGTTCTTGAGCTCGATGAGCTTGTGTGTGTGAGGTAGATCTGGATGATCCGTCCCCAGATGAGTTTCCTCATATGGTGGTGGCTAGTCCTATTTATAGTGGCCTTGGTCCTCTTCCCGAATATTAAGCGGGAAGGGATCCCACAACAGCCAATTTTGAAGGGAGACAACTAGTACAAGTTATCCTGACAAAAGGTGGTCTTCGCCTGCCAAAGGCACTGGCGGTGACGCCGTCGTGGTGTGACAGCCTGGTTTTTGCCCTTTCTTATTTGCTTGAAATTTCATTTCAAAATTTTTGAAACTTGGAGTTTCTGAATCTTTTCATTTGGACTTAAACACATGGGCATCCTTGGCTTTCACCAAAGTGTTCACTTCTCTCCCAAACCATCACTTCACTTCTGATCCACCACAAAATAACCTTTGGAATATTTTTCTTAAATGAAAAATATTCATTTTCTCTCAAAAACCCTAAGCCAGATCTGTTTGCTTCAAGGCAACCCTAATTTTTATGGCTCAGAAAATTCTAAGATAATTCACAAATATTCTAGGGACCCTAGGGCACCTCCCTGAGCAAAAATATTTCATCACTTTTTGGAATATTTTTTCTACAGAAAATCTTTTCTGTTCTGGAGAGAAATGGTGGTTTCTACAGCAACTACCATTTTACTTGCTCCATTTGACCTGAACTTTCTTGTGCATCCTTACCTTAGTAACTTATTACTAGCCTCCAAAGCACAGCCCCAAACTCCCAGCCATTTGACCACAGTAACATCACAAAGTTACTAACCAGAAACTTACCTGGCTTGTAAAATCTTCTCTACTGCACCTGGATCCAAACCAAACCATGGTGAACTTCAAAACTACCACGAACAACATGCCAGACATGAATTTTGGACGAAGGCTGGCTTGAGGAGAGAGTTCGCGCGGTGACCACGCGTGTCCACGATGCCAGGCATGCGTGTCGACGCGCTCTTGGTGCCGCCGAATGCTCTGTTCGCGCGTGCTTGCTTCCCCCGCCTGCCCAACCATGCCAAACCTAGCCACCATCATTGTCTCGACGTCCTTAACTCCACCCTGGCACTCGCCGACGCCGGAGCTCGCCGCAGCGAGCACGGGCAAGGTCCGGCCAGCCCAACAGTGCGGGCGCACTGTGCTCGTCGTCACCCCCTTGATCCTGTGCTCGTCTCCGCTCGCCCACAGTGGCCGCGTGACCTCCGTCGCCTTCTCCCCCTCTCACTGACGCCGCTCGTCACCGGGCACCGTGGACAGGTGTCCACCGGCGGAGCCCGAAGCACCCTCGCCGCTCGCCTATAAATAGAGCCACCCCCAGCCTCCTCGAGCACCATCCAGCACTCACACACACCCCACGATCGAGTAGGAAGCCGTAGCCCGGCCGGGCAGGCCTCGGGCCGCCGTCCCCGAGCTCGAGCATGCCGGCGATCGCCTCTGGTCGCCGCGGTAGCTGCAGCCCCTCCCAGGCCTGGGCGACCCCTCCAAGGCCTCCGCCTCTCTCCGGTGAGGCCATCTCGCCCGCTTGGAGCCTCTGGAGCGGCCTCTGCTCGCCGTCTTCCTCAACTCCGATGACCTCCTCGTTCTGCCTCTGCTCGCGAGCTAGATTCCGACGCCGTCCGACCACCCCTAGCCACGCTACGGGTACGGGCAGGTGCGCCTCGACCTCCTCTTGCCATCCCTCCCTCTCGTTTGGGCCAAGGAGCCCTCGTCGCCGGCGAGAGCTCCGGCGAAGCCACGGCCCTCTCTGTTTCTCTCTCCCTCTTCCCCCACCAGACTAGCGGGGCCCGCTAGTCAGCCACTCAGTACACACGTGAAGCGGTACGAGTGGTGGCGCCCCGGGGCTTTACGCCTTCGACATCATCCCCCCCAGCTGTTTCTTTTATTCTAATTCATTTATATTCCAGAGAGCTTCAAACAATTTTAACTTTTTAACCGTAAGTCCAAATGAGATGATTCTTTTTGCATTGTGTTCTTTGAAAGGAAATCTAACAGCTCACCAAAGATGAGATTTTTCTGAGCTGTTTAGAATTTTTGGTGAATTTCAGAAGTGTTCTTGATATTCTCTTTTTGCGATTAAAAATATTTTCAGAAGGTGAGGCTTGTCTTGAGGATCACCAGGAGGCTTGTGAACCTCATCTGTTCTAAGGCAAGCCACAGCAACATTTTTATGATGCCATTTCAATATTTGTGATTTTCTCACTTAAATGAAATGATTAACGCATGCATTTAAATAATTATTGAATTATTTGTATTCTGTTAAGTATTGGTCAGTTGTTATGCTTGATTTACAGAATAGTTGAAACTAGTTTAAGTGGGTAAAGCAAGTTAAAATTTATTTGAGGTGATGTTAGAAATAATTTTGTTATGCATGTTAGTAATTATGTAAAGCTTTGTGTTTGCTACAGATTGTTTGAACCCAACTTAGTGATAAAGAAATTAAGAGTGGTGATATTGATATCTTTTGGTCAAGCATATGAAAGATTTATCGGAGTTACTTTCTTGCGTAGGAAATTAATAGAACTTGTTGCAAAAATATTTTGGTTAAGTTGTGAGTCATTTTGAGCAAGTAGAGTAATATGAGTTGTTGACGTTTATGCTTGGTGTGCATATGGATGACGTCGGTCATTTTTATCAATATGTGATGCATGTGTTGTTTTGCATTTCATGGCATGCTATGACATCGGTCATTTTTAGTTTAAAGATTAATGCTGAATATAATTCAACTTCAATATACCGTTGACTGGGTCATGGTGCCGCTGAATCGAGTTTCTTTCCAGTGCAACCACATTTGCCTTGTGGGAGGCCATGATTCGGTCCATTGACACGGCCTCTGGTCGATGCCTCCATCTAGGGAAGATTATGTCGTGCTTGCCCTGGCCCGGTAAGCACACATAATCTTGTGTGCTCGTTGATGAGATTATGGTACCGAGTCCCCGAGTGGGAGTGTTTTGACCACGACGGTGCTCGGGGTGTCTTTGGTAGACACGGGACCACCCAGGACCAGCCCGTTGGGGATTTGGGTTGGAGTGGCCGGGAGAGTGCTGTGGCAATGGAGGGGTTTTGTCGGAATGCCGTTGGTCCACCCGAATGGGAATGCGAGGCCATGGGTTCCGTGGTGTGGGTATAGTGTGCTACCTCTGCAGAGTGTATAATCTATTGATAGCCGAGTCCACGGTCACGGACACCTCGTACTAGGTCCCACCATGAGTCAACGTTTAATAAAAATTGCACACTAAGCTATGAACTTTGCATTGTCAATGGATGGCAGAAAGGCCATCGAGGTATTTGGGACCAAATGATGGTCGTGGTTGTGATCGTCGTAAGGATCACGAGTTGTTCTTGAGAAAGACCATTATGGTGGTGTGTTTGTGGTCCAGAGATGATCACAGTTGGTAAGCTGTCCTAAGGGACGTTCGGGCTTGATCACAGCATGTTGACATAAAATGTTGCATTATTAATAATTGATTAAATATTATGATATTGTTTGTCATTATGATTATGCTTGTTGTGAGCTTGCAAGTACATTCAATGTACTGACCTGGCGTGTCATGCCAGATTTCAGGAAAGTCTCGTTGGATAGGAGCGTTGTTCGAGTCTAGATCGTGTCCACATCAGTGTCCCTGTGATATGGAGCTTCCGCTACGACGTTATTCCGCTGCCACATAGTTGTTCGAGTCGAGGCCCTTTTATGTTCACTAAATAATGTACATATTGTTCCGCCGCACCGAGTGTGCCACTTGGCCTCGACCACTATTGTAATATGAACTCTGTTCCGCTAGCATCAATAAAGTGGTTGTTTTCTGTACCAATATGTTGTGTGTTGCCAGAAGACATGATCTCTGGGCTGGCAATGCAGGGTAAACCGGTCGCTCTAAGCCGGGGTGCCACAACGGTTGGTACCAGAGCCGCGCTGACTGTAGGCCATGCTAGACTACGACGTGTTAACTGGACGCTAGACACAAGTAAATGTGAGTGTCAGTAGCAGTTATAGCTGGTTGTTGCATTGTAGTCATTTGATTATTATTTTTATGCTAACCTGTTAATGTTTGTGAGTGTAGATGGCTCCGGTGCCATATCCGTGCCAGTTGCAGTTGATGCCATACACGTCACCGCACCTTCTCCGCAACATGTGGCGTCGGCTGTACCCTCGTGGAGACAAACCAGTCTACCGTGTGTACCGGGAGCGTCTAGCAGACTCAGTGTATGAGTATCACGCAGTGGTTACTCTGCGCACCAGTTCTGATTCCGGCTCTTACACTCGCACTTCTCGGAGCGGTTACGCCTCCACCGCTTCTCAGGCTGTCCAGTTTGCCGCATTTGAGATCCTTGTCGAGCTTCGTTATACCGAGGTTCAAATGCAGCATCACCCAGGATTCTACTACTACCCATCTCTGCACGACAACGGTCGTGTCCGTTTTCCTCTCGTTAACCCGGAGTCTGATAGTGTTGCTAGCCATCTTGCTCGCTATATCACTGCTAGCTATCTGATGATCCACGAGCTGGCTCGAGAGCTGACTCGTGCCCGTACTGCTTTAGCCGCTACCTCGATCACTACTAGATCCACCATTACTCCATCCTCACTGGGATTTACCCCTTATGTCCCAATTAGCTCTAGCTCCCCTATTTCGCCGGTTACTCCCCCGAGTAGCACAGGCGCTCCGGCCGTCAACCCTCTCAGTACTCCTGCCGAGTGGGTCTCACCTCTTGCTACTCTTGCAGTCCCGATGCTTCATCCTACCCATGCCCCTGAGGGAGAGCCCTCGAGGCAGCGTCGTCGTGTTACCTTTAACCCGGAGGTTTCCGTTAACCACGTCAGTTCGGGATCTGAGACCGCTTCAGGGGAGGACACCGCAGCACCAGCAGAGCAGTAGTGTCTTTGAGTATTCGCAGTCGTCTAGATGGTGTACGGATGTAGTTGTACGAGTCATGATGCTTCATGTATGAGAGTAGTGGAATCAGTCAGGATGTTAAAATTTTCATGTATGAGTCTATGTATAATTATGATGGGACTTTAATCGCCGTATTCACTTCGCTCTTTTTGTTTTTTTTGAGAATTGTTGCTGGCTTTTCCCCAATTTTATTCTTGGATGTCCCTCATCTCGATTTCGTTCCCTTGGGAAAAATACTCAATAGGATGACGCGGGGAGGTGGCAGTAGCAACGTTCGTGAGGGAACTCCTGTTCGTCGTTCCGCACGACAGGCAGGATATTCTCCCGAGCCGTACATTCAGCCACCACCTCCTCCGCCTGATCCTCCCTCCACCGAGCAAGTTCTGCGTATGTTTGAAGAAAAAAGGAACAATGATCTGATTGAAATATTGAGAAGTGTGCAAGCTATAGTTGGACAAAATGGAAATCAGAATGGTCATCACTCAAAGCTGTCAGATTTTCAGAGGACCAATCCGCCCAATTTCAGTCAGGTTGTTGACCCATTGGATGCAGAAGATTGGTTGCGCACCATGGAGAAAAAGCTTGAGATCGCCCGTACTGAAGGAAATGATAAAGTCCCATTTGCAACCCATTACCTTGAAGGTGCAGCTGCCATATGGTGGGAAAATACAAAAGCCATGTGGCCGATTGATGAGGAAGTCACCTGGGAAAAATTCAAGGATAAGTTCCGCAAATATCACATCCCTACTGGAGTTATGAAGGCCAAGCAGCGTGAATTTCTCGCGCTTGTCCAAGGAAATCAATCTGTGGCTGAGTATCTGCCAAAATTCAATCATCTGGCCCGTTACTCTCTGTATGACGTAGCCATCGAAGAAAGGAAGATGGACAGATTTCTTGGAGGTTTAAATCCGCAACTTCGGTGTGCTCTCAGTATGTTTGATTTCACGGATTTCCAAACTCTGGTAGACAAGGCATTCATTGCTGAACGGGAACACAAGCTTATATCAGATAATAGGCCTGTTAACGACAACAAGCGCAAGTTTGAGCCAAAGAAGGATGGGCAACCTATGCAAAAGGCTCGTACCTGGCAGCAGACTCAGGTGGAATACCGGCCAAATTGGCAGCACAATGTTAACAAGACCACCACTCAAGTCAAGAAAGTTGTGGCCAATCCAATGCATGAGGAGCGGCAGCGCAATAATTCTTGTTTCACTTGCGGGCAGCCCAGACATTATGCCAAACAGTGCCCCAAGAACCACAGAGTGAATGCGCTGAGCAGGCCACAAGTCAACTTTATGGAGTCAGGGCCAACCCAGCAAAACTTCACTGGGCACGTGAATCATATCTCCGCCGATGAATCCCAAGAGAAGCCTGAAGTCGTCATTGGTATGTTTTCTGTTAATGACATACCTGCAGTAATTTTATTTGACTCTGGGGCATCCCATTATTTTATTTCTCGGAGTTTTGCCGCCCGAAACAATTTTCCTTGCACAATTTTGGGCAAAATATGCTGGTACAAACCCCGGGATCTATAATCAAGAGCAATCTAGTCTGCCGCGATCTGGAGATCAATATCAACGGGGTCCACTTTCCAACATCTGTGATAATCATTGAGTCTGAACAGTTGGATATTATATTGGGAATGAATTGGCTGACCAAATATCAAGTTTGTATAAACTACGCAACCCGAGAAGTCAATTTAACCAGTCTGAATGGGCAGCTCACCAAATTCTATGCTCGCAAGCATATACCCAAGCCAGAACTAGTGTGCACTGCTGTGGTCAAATTGGAATTTATTCCTGTGGTCAGTGAGTACCCTGATGTGTTTCCAGAAGAACTGCCAGGCATGCCACCAGATCGGCAACTGGAATTTGCCATAGATCTTGCGCCCGGAACCGCACCATTATACAAGAAGTATTACCGGATGCCCTCATCAGAATTAGTGGAACTAAAGAAACAGCTTGACGAATTACTCCGGAAAGGTTATATTCGTCCCAGCTCTTCACCGTGGGGGTCACCTGCAATCTTCGTGAGTAAAAAGGATGGCAGCCTCCGTATGTGCATAGATTATCGCCAGCTGAATGAGGTCACCATCAAAAATAAATACCCACTGCCAAGGATTGATGATCTGTTCGATCAGCTGAGTGGGGCTAAAGTATTCTCAAAAATTGATTTACGGACCGGGTATCATCAACTCAAGATTAAAAGGGAAGATATTCCTAAGACCGCATTCACTACACGATACGGTCTTTACGAATATAATGTGATGTCCTTTGTCTCACCAATGGCCCTGCCTTCTTCATGCATATGATGAACAAGGTGTTCATGGACTTCCTCGACAAATTTGTGGTAGTCTTTATCGATGACATCCTCATTTACTCCAAGAGTGAAGAAGAGCATAAGGATCACCTCCGGGCAGTGTTACAACGGCTCCGCAACCATCAGCTATACGCCAAGTTCAGTAAGTGCGAATTTTGGCTCAAGCAAGTTGGGTTTCTCGGGCATGTACTATCCGCCAAAGGCATAGCCGTGGACCCGAGCAAAGTAAAGGATGTGCTCGATTGGGTACCGCCCACGACTGTAACACAGATCCGGAGTTTCCTTGGATTAGCTGGATACTATCGTCGTTTCATTGAAGGGTTTTCCAAAATTGCTAAACCTATGACGGAACTGCTCAAAAAGGATACAAAGTTTGAGTGGACCAAGGACTGTGAGAAGAGTTTTTATGAGCTAAAGACGCGTTTGACAACCGCACCCGTATTGACTCTTCCAGACATTTATCGCAGCTTTGACGTGTATTGCGATGCCTCCAGACAAGGTATTGGTTGTGTATTGATGCAAGACGGCAAGGTAGTAGCCTATGCATCACGACAACTATGACCACATGAGGGAAATTATCCTACTCATGATTTGGAATTGGCTGCAGTGGTTCATGCATTAAAGATTTGGAGACACTATCTCATTGGAAAAAGGTGCCAAATTTTTACCGACCACAAAAGCCTCAAGTACATCTTCACTCAGCCAGATTTAAATCTCCGTCAGCGAAGATGGTTAGAGTTGGTCAAGGATTATGACCTTGGAATAAATTACCATCCAGGCAAGGCCAACGTCGTTGCCGATGCGCTCAGTCGAAAGCCCGTCAGCTTAAATGTCATTTTAAAATCATTTCCTACCGAACTTCAGGAGGAGATCGCTCAGCTCAGCTTGGTCATCGTGGATGCTGGCCTCACTAATATTTTGGGAGTTACCCCCACACTTGAGATGGAAATCCGCAAGGCCCAGCTAGATGACGCCAAGCTACAAAAACATGCAAGGCAGCCCCCAGATTTCTTCAAGGACAACTTTGGTACCCTCCGATTCCATGGACGAATTTGTGTACCAAATCAACCGGACTTGAAGAGGAAAATCTTGTCAGAAGCACACGAATCCTCGTATTCCATTCATCCGGGAAGTACGAAAATGTATGAAGACCTTAAACAAATATTCTGGTGGAATGGGATGAAGAAAGACATTGCCTATTTTGTAGCCTGTTGCGACATATGCAACAAGGTGAAAGCAGAGCATCAGAAGCCAGCCGGACTTCTCCAACCACTGCCAGTTTCACAATGGAAATGGGATGATGTTTGCATTGACTTCATCACCGGATTGCCTAGGACACAGTGAGGCAAAGACGCAATCTGGGTTATAGTGGACACCCTAACCAAGGTTGCTCATTTCATCCCGGTCAGCACTAGATACAGAGCAAATGAACTAGCGCAATTGTATGTATCCAGAATCGTCAGTCTGCATGGGGTACCCCGGACTATCACTTCCGACCGAGGTTCTTTGTTTACCTTCGCTTTCTGGTCCCGCCTCCATCAAGCCTTAGGGACAGCACTAAAATATAGTACTACTTATCACCCCCAGACGGACGGTCAGACAGAGCGAGTAAATCAAATACTCGAAGATATGTTGCGAGCCTGTGTGCTAGCCAACGGGGCGAACTGGGAAGATTGCTTGCCATACGCCTAGTTCTCGTATAACAACAGTTTCCAGACCAGTCTAAAGATGTCACCCTATGAAGCTCTATATGGTCGTAAGTGCCGCACTCCTCTAAATTGGTCTCAAGCTGGAGATAGCCATATCTTCGGAACCGATCTCATGATGGAAGCCGAGAAACAAGTCAGAGAAATCAGAGACCGACTGTAATTGGCCAAATCCCGTCAGAAGAGTTATTATGATGCAAAGCACCGGCAGGTCAGTTTTGAACCTGGAGAACATGTGTACCTCCGAGTCACTCCTATGAAAGGAGTTAAGCGATTTCAGAGTCGTGGAAAGCTGGCACCCAGATTCATTGGTCCATTCCCAATTATGTCTCGAGTGGGTACGGTTGCATACCAACTAGAACTACCCCCGGAGTTGTCAGAAATACACAATGTGTTCCATGTTTCGCAATTGAGACGATGCATATCCCCGCCAGAGACAAGGACTGCAATGGCTGAGATAGAATTGGCAAAGGATTTAACTTATGAAGAAAGACCGTCCAAAATTTTGGATCAAGTGCAAAGGGTCACTCGCAGGAAAGTCAGAATTTTTTTCAAAGTTCAGTGGGAGCATCACACCGAGTCAGAAGCAACTTGGGAGCAGGAAGAGTTCCTTAAGAGTCAGTATCCAGAGTGGTTTTCCCAAGCAACCGAATCTCGAGGACGAGATTCATTCTAAGTGGGGGAGGTTTGTGACAGCCTGGTTTTTGCCCTTTCTTATTTGCTTGAAATTTCATTTCAAAGTTTTTGAAACTTGGAGTTTCTGAATCTTTTCATTTGGACTTAAACACTTGGGCATCCTTGGCTTTCACCCAAGTGTTCACTTCTCTCCCAAACCATCACTTCACTTCTGATCCACCACAAAATAACCTTTGGAATATTTTTATTAAATGAAAAATATTCATTTTCTCTCAAAAACCCTAAGCCAGATCTGTTTGCTTTAAGGCAACCCTAATTTTTATGTTTCAGAAAATTCTAAGAGAATTCACAAATATTCTAGGGACCCTAGGGCACCTCCCTGAGCAAAAATATTTCATCACTTTTTGGAATATTTTTGCTACAGAAAATCTTTTCTGTTCTGGACAGAAATGGTGGTTTCTACAGAAACTACCATTTTACTTGCTCCATTTGACCTGAACTTTCTTGTGCATCTTTACCTTAGTAACTTATTACTAGCCTCCAAAGCACAGCCCCAAACTCCCAGCCATTTGACCACAGTAACATCACAAAGTTACTAACCAGAAACTTACCTGGCTTGTAAAATCTTCTCTACTGCACCTGGATCCAAACCAAACCATGGTGAACTTCAAAACTACCACGAACAACATGTCAGACATGAATTTTGGACGAAGGCTGGCTTGAGGAGAGAGTTCGCGTGGTGACCACGCGTGTCCATGATGCCAGGCATGCGTGTCGACGCGCTCTGGGTGCCGCCGAACGCTCTGTTCGCGTGTGCTTGCTTCCCCCGCCTTCCCAACCATGCCAAACCTCGCCACCATCATCGTCTCAACGTACTTAACTCCACCCAGGCACTCGCCGATGCCGGAGCTCGCCGCAGCGAGCACGGGCAAGGTCCGGCCAGCCCAACAGTGCGGGCGCACTGTGCTCGTCGTCACCCCCCTTGATCCTGTGCTCGTCTACACTCGCCCACAGTGGCCGCGTGACCTCCGTCACCTTCTCCCCCTCTCAATGACGCCGCTCGTCGCCGGGCGCGGTGGACAGGTGTCCACCGGCGGAGCCCGAAGCACCCTCGCCGCTCGCCTATAAATAGAGCCACCCCCAGCCTCCTCGAGGACCATCCAGCACTCACACACACCCCACGATCGAGTAGGAAGCCGTAGCCCGGCCGGGCAGGCCTCGGGCCGCCGTCCCCGAGCTCGAGCATGCCGGCGATCCCCTCTGGCCACCGCGGTAGCTCCAGCCCCTCCCAGGCTTGGGCGACCCTTCCAAGGCCTCCGCCTCTCTCCGGTGAGGCCATCTCGCCCGCTTGGAGCCTCTGGAGCGGCCTCTGCTCGCCATCTTCCTCAACTCCGATGACCTCCTCGTTCTACCTCCGCTCGCGAGCTAGATTCCGACGCCGTCCGACCACCCCTAGCCACGCTACGGGTACGGGCAGGTGCGCCTCGACCTCCTCTTGCCATCCCTCCCTCTCGTTTGGGCCAAGGAGCCCTCGTCGCCGGCGAGAGCTCCGGTGAAGCCACGGCCCTCTCTGTTTCTCTCTCCCTCTTCCCCCACCTGACTAGCGGGGCCCGCTAGTCAGCCACTCAGTACACGCGTGAAGCGGTACGAGTGGTGGCGCCCCGGGGCTTTACGCCTTCGACGTCATCCCCCCAGCTGTTTCTTTTATTCTAATTCATTTATATTCTAGAGAGCTTCAAACAATTTTAACTTTTTAACCATAAGTCCGAATGAGATTATTCTTTTTGCATTGTGTTCTTTGAAAGGAAATCTAACAGCTCACCAAAGATGAGATTTTTCTGAGCTGTTTAGAATTTCTGGTGAATTTCAGAAGTGTTCTTGATATTCTCTTTTTGTGATTAAAATTATTTTCAGAAGGTGAGGCTTGTCTTGAGGATCACCAGGAGGCTTGTGAACCTCATCTGTACTAAGGCAAGCCACAGCAACATTTTTATGATGCCATTTCAATATTTGTGATTTTCTCACTTAAATGAAATGATTAATGCATGCATTTAAATAATTATTGAATTATTTGTATTCTGTTAAGTATTGGTCAGTTGTTATGCTTGATTTACAGAATAGTTGAAACTAGTTTAAGTGGGTAAAGCAAGTTAAAATTTATTTGAGGTGATGTTAGAAATAATTTTGTTATGCATGTTAGTAATTATGTAAAGCTTTGTGTTTGCATTCTTAAATTGATAAAATTTTGTTAGAAAATATTCTGTTAAATACTTATTTAATCATATTATTTGTCTTACAGAATGTTTGAACCCAACTTAGTGATAAAGAAATTAAGAGTGGTGATATTGATATCTTTTGGTCAAGCATATGAAAGATTTATCGGAGTTACTTTCTTGCGTAGGAAATTAATAGAACTTGTTGCAAAAATATTTTGGTTAAGTTGTGAGTCATTTTGAGCAAGTAGAGTAATATGAGTTGTTGACGTTTATGCTTGGTGTGCATATGGATGACGTCGGTCACTTTATCAATATGTGATGCATGTGTTGTTTTGCATTTCATGGCATGCTATGACACCGGTCATTTTTAGTTTAAAGATTAATCCTTAATATAATTCAACTTCAATATACCGTTGACTGGGTCATGGTGCCGCTGAATCGAGTTTCTTTCCAGTGCAACCACATTTGCCTTGTGGGAGGCCATGATTCGGTCCATTGACACGGCCTCTGGTCGATGCCTCCATCCAGGGAAGATTATGTCGTGCTTGCCCTGGCCCCGTAAGCACACATAATCTTGTGTGCTCGTTGATGAGATTATGGTACCGATTCCCCGAGTGGGAGTGTTTTGACCACGACGGTGGTCGGGGTGTCTTTGGTAGACACGGGGCCACCCAGGACCAGCCGTTGGGGATTTGGGTCGGAGTGGCCGGGAGAGTGCTGTGGCAATGGAGGGGTTTTGTCGGAATGCCGTTGGTCCACCCGAATGGGAATGCGAGGCCATGGGTTCCGTGGTGTGGGTACAGTGTGCTACCTCTGCAGAGTGTATAATCTATCGATAGCCGAGTCCACGGTCACGGACACCTCGTACTAGGTCCCACCATGAGTCAACGTTTAATAAAAATTGCACACTAAGCTATGAACTTCGAATTTTCAATGGATGGCAGAAAGGCCATCGAGGTATTTGGGACCAAATGATGGTCGTGGTTGTGATCGCCGTAAGGATCACGAGTTGTTCTTGAGAAAGACCATTATGGTGGTGTGTTTGTGGTCCTGAGATGACCACAGTTGGTAAGCTGTCCTGAGGGACGTTCGAGCTTGATCACAGCATGTTGACATAAAATGTTGCATTATTAATAATTGGTTAAATATTATGATATTGTTTGTCATTATGATTATGCTTGTTGTGAGCTTGCAAGTACATTCAATGTACTGACCTGGTGTGTCATGCCAGATTTCAGGAAAGTCTCGTTGGAAAGGAGTGCTGTTCGAGTCTAGATCGTGTCCACATCAGTGTCCCTGTGATATGGAGCTTCCGCTACGACGTTATTCCGCTGCCACGTAGTTGTTCGAGTCAAGGCCCTTTTATGTTCACTAAATAATGTACATATTGTTCCGCCGCACCGAGTGTGTCACTTGGCCTCGACCACTGTTGTAATATGAACTCTGTTCCGCTAGCATCAATAAAGCGGTTGGTTTCTGTACCAATATGTTGTGTGTTGCGAGAAGACATGATCTCTGGGCTGGCAATGCAGGGTAAACTGGTCGCTTTGAGCCAGGGTGCCACACGTGGGCTCCATGGTGACCTCCATCCTGTCGTCCTGCTGGTCTTGGTCTTGTTGCACCGATATGGAAACCTTTGCCTGATGTCTCGGGACTCCTCGCCTGCGCCTTCCCCTTTAGCACCAAAGAGGCAACTGGTACTCTGCGCCCGCTGGCGCCCGCCTGGCTTCGGTTGTCATCGCTCACGTCACGGAACCTTGTGAGGTGCCCCTTGCGTCGTCCACCTTGTGAGGCTTGGCCCCTCGCGAGGGTCTTGAGTGGTTGTTGACGAAGATGGGCCGAACCAGGCCACTGACTGAGCCACGCCCTGGGCCGCAGGCAGGCAAGTCTGGGTAACCCCGTTCCCAGGACGCTGTCAGATGCTACCTCACCAAAGAGTGGTATGTGTCATTAGGTACGAAGACTGTCGGGACCCCGATTCCAAGTCACACCGATCTAGCCTGTAACACCTCATATCACTTTGCGGCCTCACGCACGGTACTCCCACGGGTGTCGCCTTACCATGGCCCGGGACCGTTTGCGCCTTTTGGCTCACGTATATGACAATGTCGCTAGCATCCATATGACAGAGAACCCGGGCCGACATGGCTAGTCGTGAACCCAAGCGGCACTAACGTATGGGGACAGGCATACATGAATCAACATCGAACATGTCGGTCAGCAGCGTGCGAATCCGGGATGTAGCACTGGGCTAACAGGACTCCGGGAACCCGGGCTGTAGCAGGCTAGGCAGGACTCCGGATGTCACCGCGTGACATTTCCCCGAAGGGACAGACACAGGAACGAAGTGAATCACATGCCGACCAGTCGAGTGTTCCGGAGCAGTAGTGTTGGGCTAGCAGGACTCCGGTGAACCGGGCTGTAGCGGACTACTATGGCTCAAGGAGGCACTAGACTACATTTCCCCATAAGAGAGGCTGCTAAGTATAGACAACTAGATTGTCGGATCCCACACATACCAAGCATTTCAATCATACACACAATATGCTCAATATGTGCAAATACAACATGGCATCACAACAAGACTCTACGACTCAGAGTATTTATTCATTAGGCTCTGAAGAGCGAGATATTACAAACATGGGTCTCATGACCCAACATTCAGAGCATACAAGCCAAACACAAGCGGAAGCTTAACATGTCTGAGTACAGACAACTATAAATGAAAAAGGCTGAGAAGCCTGACTATCTACTAGATCCTGCCGAGGGCACAAGATCGTAGCTGAGGTATCAAGCTAAACGTCGAAGTCCACACGGAACTACTAGCGAGACTGACGTCTCTCTGCAAAACATAAAATAAGCAAACGTGAGTACAAATGTACCCAGCAAGACTTACATCAGAACTAGCTACATATGCATCGGTATCAACAAAGGGGGTGGTGGAGTTTAACTGCAGCACGCCAGCTTTGACTCGGTGGCTATCCTAACTACGACTGCAAGTAACTCTTTTGAGGTGGCGCACACGAGTCCACATATTCACCATATCAATACACCACTATGGATTCGCCCCCATCTCCCTACGAGAACGCCATCCATAGCACTCACGCTTATCTTGCGCATTTTAGAGTATCCACTTTCACTTGTCTATGAACTGTTATAGGCAACCCAGAAGTCCTTTACCGCGGACATGGCTATTCGAATAGATCATATTAACCCTGCAGGGGTGTACTTCGTCACACACGCTCTCGCCACTTACCACCATGTACATGTCGTGTACCTCAGCAACCTTCAAGCGGAAGCCTGGCGAGGGAGTCGGCCACAGCCTACCTAAACACTCAAGTCTCTAGTCCAGGTTTATCGCCTATTCAGGTTCCATCCGCAGGGAGTCCGGCCGAGGTTTCCACATACGGCCCCGAACGATGTGTGTAGGGTTCCCGAGACACCAAACGGGCGCCCGGTACACCGTGCCACGTGCCTACCGCATCACAGCCCACCCCTCGGTCAGCGCTGTCCACGCCCTCCAGCATACTACAAACACCAGAAACTACTTGCAACTCCTGGACAGAGGACAAGGGTGATTAAGAAGCCGAGAGGGTCCATTGGTTTCGGGCCCAATGCGTGGTAGTAACTGTATCATGGATCACAAACACAGAACTCAGTTCCTGAGGACGGCTTCAATGAGACAACCCACCATGTACTCCTACATGGCCTCTCACCGCTACCTTTACCAAATCATGTTCACACACTTAGCTCACACACAGTAGGACATGGTCATCACCATTCCAATTCATCCCCGACGAATCAGACCCGACTCAACTCTAAGCAGTAGCAGGCATGACAAACAAGCATGAATGAGTAGGCACATCAGGGCTCAAACAACTCCTACTCATGCTAGTGGGTTTCATCTATTTACTGTGGCAATGACAGGTCATGCAGAGGAAAAGGGGTTCAACCACCGCAGCATGTAACAGTTGAATCGATTGTCCTAATGCAATAGAAGAGAGCAGGAGCGAGAGAATGGGATTGTATCGGATTGAACAAGGGGGTTTTGCTTGCCTGGCACTTCTGAAGATATTATAGTTCTTCATCGGTGTCATCGATCACGTCGTCGGAATCACGGCTATCGAGAGGGGACAATCACCGGCAAACAAGGAAGAACACAATCAATGCAATGCAGCAATTATGATGCATGATTATGACATGGCAATATGACGTGATTTGGCCTAATGCAACTAGCAACAGAAAGGTTTGGGTTGATTTGAACTCAAGGTTTAAATTCAAATTCAAACTATGAATTCAAATAGTGCATTATCATGTTTTCACCTATACAGCAGGTATAACTTAGTTTTACATGCATGAAAATGATACAGATGGATAGATTGCATTTTTCTGATAATTTTTCATATATAAATTATTTCATTCTGAGCTACGGTTGATTTTATATGATTTTTAGAAGTTTATACTATTTTCTGGAATTTTCAGAATAATAATAAATCCAGAAAATGAGTTATTGCGTCAGCACTGCGTCACTGTGACGTCAGCTGGTCAACAGCGGCTGGTCTAGGTCAAACCTGACCAGTGGAGCCCACTGGTCAGTGACTCAGCTAAGTAACCAAATTAGTTAGTGCTAATCTAAGTTAATTAGGGCCTGGGCCCACATGGCAGTGGCTCTAGGGGTGGTTTAGCTGGGTCATTAGTGGCTAATGATGAGCCACGTCATCAGTCGCCGGAGTTTCGCCTGCGACGACCATTTCGCGTGACGAAGATCGTCGGGATCTCGCTATAGCCCACGGTTTGAGGCGGGGTTTGCTCCTACGGATTGCTGGCGCTCCCGCGCATCTAGTGGTGGTAGCAGCAGCAGCTGGGATGGCCGGAGGTGACGGCGGCGAGCACTTCCGCGGCGGCCGGAGTACGGGCACGCTCGGACACAGCGTTTTGGTGCACGGGAGGACGAGTTGCGGGTTGCTACGGAGCCCTGCGGACTCGCTGAGCACGGGGGTGGGCTCGAATGCGTGGTAGATGCGCTCTAGCTACGGCGGTGCCATGGCCGGCGGCGGTGAGCTCTCGGGCTCGATCGGAAGACGGGGCTAGGGGACGAGAATAGAGGGGGAGAGCGAGGGGGAAGCAACAGGAGCTCACAGTGAACTCTAAGGCGTCGTCGGAGAGGTCGGGGAAGCCCGGACGGTGACGAATCGAACGGGGCGGCGCTCGGAGTAGAGGAAGAAGACAACAGCGATAGCGGCGCTGCGGGGCGCTCCGGCATCACGTGCGTCGGCGTAGAGCTTCATGGATTCGAGGCGGAGCTTGTAGGCTAGTTGGATGGCCGCGGGGATGCTGGTGGCCGCGGTGGTTCACGGCGGCGTGCTCAGGCACGTGAGGGGAAGAGCGATGGAGAGAGACAGAGGAGAGGGAGAAGGTCGGGAGAGAGTGAGAGAGTCCCAGGGGTGCGTGGCGACGCGGGAGAGATCCAGGGTGACGGGGACGCAGGCAGGCAGGGTGGAGGTGGCCGGGGCGCGTGCCGGCGCGCTGCGTCCACGCGCTCTACCTACTGGCCTGGGGAGGAAGACGACAGGAAGGACGAGGTGGGCTGGGCCGAATCTGCTAGGCCACCAGGTAAGTGGGCCTCAGGTAAGTCTCTGCTTCCTTTTTTATTTCTTTCTGTTTTCTATTTTCTGCAATTGGTTCGATTTAGCAAAAATGCCAAACCACTTTGTAAAATGCTCAAAATATTTGTGGCACTTGGGAAATTATTTCCCACGGCCCTCAAATGCTTTCAAGAGTATTTGGACATTTAAGAGTATTTATAGAATTTAATTGTCCAAATTCAAATACTTATGAATTAACTCCAAAATCCATAAATGTCCTAGAAATGTGTGCATCATTTTTGGGAGAAGTTTTCACCCATTCCAAAATTGATGAACTTTTCTGAAGGCCATTTTGGGTAGATCGAAAAGATTTAATTTGACCCTAATTGTATTTCATTTAGTGCTAGGGTTTTAACATCCCCATTTCAAGATTAATTGAAATCGAAAATGATGCATGGATGCAATGCCACTAATTACAAGAAGATTTCTAGGGCTGTGACAAAGACGGACACCACCAAGTAGCTAAGGAGCATCCCCAAGGCCTAGGATAAGGACCCCCAAGGCCACAAGGAAGATGGAGGCATCCATCAAGAGGAAGGCAGCGCCTCCCAGGCGACCCCATGCCCACGGGCTACCTACAGAGCTACTGGTAGTGAAGATGAACACCTCGTGCGCATAGGCCTCTAGACCCCGTGTCCATGGGCCTTGCTGCTATAGCAACCCCGTGTGCACGGGCATGTATCATGCCCAGAGGACCCCCGTGCGCACAGGCCTCCCAGGATCTGCCATGGACTTTCTTGTTTTACCCCTAGCTCGTCCCTCACCTTAAGTCACTTATATATTCCATGCCTAGGACATTTTTTAGGGTTAGCAAAGTATTATGAGACATTAGAGAGAGCTTTGCCCCTTGTACCTTCATCTTGGGGAACCAAGACCTCCTAAGGGAGAAGGATCCCCATCATAGGATCATCAAGACCTGCTAAGTGTCGTAGTTTTGTCACAGCAGATGTCCTCGTGAAAGGACTTAGTCGTGAGGCCATCGTCGCGAGGTAGTTGCTTGAACGAGGTTGATCATAATCGAGAAACGAGGGTTTACCCAGGTTCGGCCCCTCTCGATGGAGGTAATAGCCTACTTCCTTCTTGATTGATATTGATGATGACGATCTCGATTACAAGGGTGCGACTTGGCTGTCCTAGTACTCGAGAGCTTGTAACTTGAATCTTTCTGCCTTAGGGGCTCCCCTTTATACACAGGTCGAGGCCCTAGGCTTACAATAGAGTTCAAGTCATGCCATGATGTTGGTGCAATGATAGGCCCCTTATGTTTTGGAGTTTTTGACATAAACAGTATGGGACTTATGTGTTTGCTAGTGCACACAAAGGAATAGGTCCCAGAAGTATCGAGGAGTTTCATGCAAAGACGAAGATAATCTCCCTGCTGTGTAGTGAAGGTTATTACCGAAGATGAAGCTAACAAGAGTGACCCCTAAAAATTGCTGAAGTACAAGCAATTGGTTCGGTGTCTGTTCGAAGCAAATGAATGCGCTCGAGGAAGAATGAAGACGAGATGAAGACGTAGCATTTGTTTCATTGTTATTCTTCTTTCATTGAGTCATAGGACCACTGTACTGTTAAGAGGGGTGTAGCGTTCGAAACTATGATTCTCTGGTGCTAAACCCAAATCCTATGAAAGATGTGAGAGAAATCTCTTTGTGCTCCGAGAAAATACTTGCCACCAAGAGACTGTGATCTTCTTCGCTGCAAGAGATTTGCCTCTGACCGAGGAGTTAGCATTACTTGTTCCTCAAGTACTAGTGTCGTTGCTCCAAAATACGACCGTTGTGAATGTGTCGGTTGGCCATTGGCTGGACCTCGTGTCCAATGGTCATTTCCCATCAAGGAAGTGTACGGCTATAAATAGCCACCCCGCGCCGGCTTTGTCCGGTGGATGCTCCATTTGATTCCGAGAAGATTGTTGAGCAACCCAGTCTTTGAGCAATTTGAATTTAAAATCCACCAAGAGAAAAACCCTAGAGCCGAAGAATTAGATAGTGGTTCAGCATCACTAGAATCTAAGTTTAGTACGCTCTGCCTATTACTCTTGAGAGCTGCAAACTCTCTATACGGTTAGGTGTCAATTTCTTTAGAGACCAAGAGTGATTGTGGTTCCCGAAGAATAAGTCTGTAAAGGTGTGGAGATCGCCTTCAAGTATCAACCACGAGTTATCGGCATCAGTTGATGAATCGATTGTCAAGGAGAATAGGGTCAAGAGCGTTTATCTTCCGTGTTAAGTCACAACCCCTCCAACCAGACCTAGTCCTTGTGCAGAAGGACGAACCGGTCGAACAAATACCTTGTCGCCATCGAGCATCTTCGGTTACCCCTGTCACCCTTGTTTAACTTCAATGCATTTTAATCGAGATGATTCTCATTGATGCTTGCCTAAGTTTCCTTTCGGTACTCTGCCTTAGTTCACTATAGTTCATTTTTCATTCATTCTGTTGCTGGGTTCTAAGAGATTTAAGTTTTCCAAAGAAAATTTAAAACTCCCATTCATCCCCCCTCTGGTAGACATACTTCGTTCCTACACATGACCCATGCCTTAATCAATTTCCTACTTGTCTTACTTCCCAAGTAAGGGAGTTATGGTGTCCTTCAGTGAGCCACCACCTCAGGTGATGGGCCATGAGCCGGCCCACTCTATGAATCGCCGCATGGGCCTTGAGCTCTTGATCTCCACAACCCTTGTTAAGCCTTACTCTTGAGGCCGCCACCTGATAACCCGGCCCTGAACGGGCGGGTCATACCGTGGGCTTACATCCCCAACATTAGCCCCCAGATTGACTTGGATTCATCCATGTTAATCTTCAGACTGGTAATAGTTTCCGGTTATCTTCCTTTTTGAATCTACATCGTGGTAGAGTCATATATTCCAGCTTATGATACTTCCACACTTGACATTTTCTACCTCTTTAAAATATGATGCCATCTTCTAGAATTTCCGAAGCTCGAGTGTGACATCACAACGAATCTTTGTGCGTATCCGCCAGGCCCGAAATTTGAGGCGTCCCTCACTCGAAAAATTATTGTGCCTCCTCTAGTTTTGCGCCTGCCTTTTCCCCTTCTCTTTGCCTTACATATATACCCATATGGGTCCAGTTTTCACTTTTACTGCTTCGTTCCCCCGCTTCTTATTCTCCCTCTCGTCTCGGTCATCTGCAACCAGAGCTCCGCCGCGTGCGACCACAGGTTCTCCGACGATGTCAACTGTGCCCCCTGCATCGCATCCATCGCTGTCAGAGCTGCTCCAGAACACGCCGGAAGTGTCTGCCGCGCTCAAGTATGTTTCATATCTTTTTTAGATCTATGGGAATGCCCCACTATTCCTTGTATCACATCATAGTTCGACGGTGTTCTTCAGTGCTTATCACCATTCTTTCGGAAGATAGATCTAGATTTGTTCGAACTATCCATAGAAATACTAAAGTGATCGTGGCGACACCATTTTTGCATCTAGAAAGCTCGTGCTTCCACTGTACGCTCTAGGTTTTGATAAGTATTTCTTTTCCAAACGATTTTGTAGATCAGTAGTTGCAATCGTTTCAACAGAAACTTGTTTCTGGCCGACACTTAGCAAAAAAACAAAGTCTTGAAATAGGATGAGTCGCCTTATGTTTTGTCGGATCATAATTGCATGTTGTAACTTGTCTAACTTGATAGTCATAGTTGTCCCTTGTCCGGCCCGCCCAATGTTTTGAGTAACTTGGCGACTTGTTAGTAATGGAACAAATGTGTTGACTTGCCCTAGAATCATAGTATCCTCGTCATTTTGCCGGCTCATCACATAATCAAGCCGATGACTTACCGCCCATATAAATGATCCGCCATTCACATTTTACTTGTAGTTTTAACTCTTGAACAACTGATCATGGCTAAGACCGACAAAGCTAATACTGATAAGACCTGCAACTGGCTCCGATCTCAAGTCTCCACCCTTGTGCTCGATGACCTCATAGGGCAGGGTCTGCTGCCGGCTCAAGGAGTGATCAGCTGGCCGGTGGCTGTTGAGGAGAGCTCCCCCCAACCTGACCAAGGAGAAGTGGTTGTATTCATAGATCACCTTCACAGGGGCTTCTCACCTCCCGAGTTGAAGTCTTTCAGAGAATTTCTCAACTTTTTTGACCTCCACTCCTAGGATATTGCTCCAAACTCAATGAACAACCTTTGCTAATTTGAATTTTTCTGCGAAGTCTACACTGGTACATTGAGCTGCTACACAAACGGTTTTTAAACCCTTTCCATGACGGCATTTTGAGCCGTCGCCTAGTGAGTGTGGGCAATAGGGGGTCCTTCCCACACGACCCAGAAACCGTCGGGGATAGGGAGTAGCAGTGCATACATTTTCGATAACTAAGCATATGCGCTGTCGACATGTATCCCCAACGCTCCATCCTTGCTACTCATTTTTGCTCACATTACCATTGCAGTCGGACTTCTGTGGTTTTACCTAATACCAGGCACAGTCCAGGCACGGGATTTTTCCAGGCATGTACCAAATTGGCTCTATGTTTACGATTGCGCCACATCACAAACAATTCATGATTGTAAAGCGTGTACGATAGGGCGACAATCATACACATTTAGTTTTCCACACCGTTTGTGATATTTTCTGACATCACACACGCTTTGCAAACAGCAACTCTGTGCATCATTACACATGTTTCCTATCCGTGGACTGTGTCGGATTATAATGTATATCACACACGTTGTGCTTTATAGACCGTGTGCGCCGTAATGACCCGCAGAGCGTATTTTCACCCTAATTTAATTGCTACTATTTAAAATTGTACTGAATTTCAATTTGAAAGTAGGCTATAACTTCATTCATATCCATCAGGTTCAACAACTAATGCAATATTCAATTCACAGGTACATATGTTCAAGAATTACATCAAAAAAAGAATTACATAAGCACCGAATAAAGAATGATGAACCAAGGTTGTGTACTTGTACTAGTAAATATGGTGAAGAAAGAGGTGAGAGAGAGTCTAGTTGTTGAACAAGGTGAAGAGGAATGCCCCTATTGTGCTCTCCTCGATGCAGAAGGCACGTACAACTCTAGTCCAACCCTTGTGATGGCCAGCCGCCAATGATGTAGTTTGAGAGGTAATCTTGAGTAAACTGCTTCGGGATCCACTTCAAAGGAAAAAAGATACACACCTTGTCATCTAACACAACTCATTATGGGCAGTAAAAACAAGGCTACCGAGTTCTTACTTATCATGTTGCATGTTCACTGTTGTCTTGCATAAAGTGTAAACAAATAGTTCGATTGACATCTTTTGACCCATTTTAATAACAATCTTTATCTGTTTCCTCTCTTGAAGTTGATTCGTGAATATCTCATTGTCCCATACGTAGAAAGGGTCGAAGTGTGGATCTTTTTTTTTGACTGTACACAGTAGGGCAAAACCCCACTGCAATTTTTTATATTATAAAAGCAAAGGTCCAACAGTACAAAGGCTTGAGATAAGCCAAAAGAAAAAACTAAAAAGAACTAACTACAAGAAAACAAAAATTACAGAACAAGGTTGTCAAGCCAAGTACAGAAGGCCCTAGCATAGCTCTTCTTAATTCTAAATCTGAGCAAGTTTAGCTCCTCGAGGAAAATGACTTTCCACCTCTGAATGCTGGGTTGAATTGCTTGAAAGATCATATTATTTCTTGAGATCCAGATAGCCCAAGATGCTTGTATGATGATTTCCATGAAGAAGGGTACATGAAGTTTATGCCTGAGATCAGCAAAGGCTTCAAGCACTGAGGGGCATATCAGATCCCAACACTGGATTGCAAAAGGGCAGGTCCAAAAGAGATGCTGCAGGGTTTCCTCCCGAGGACAATTATTGACAGCACAGTTGTAGTTGTCCAGATGAAAAGTTTTCCTGCGAAGAAGATTCCTAGTATTGAGCCTGTCATGAAGTAGTCTCCAAAAGAACACCTTGTGTTTTTGGCTGACAGGAGCTATTCCAAATCCAGTTGAATTGTTGGGGCACTAATTTAACTCCCATCATCACTTTATATGCCTTAGCAACTGAAAATTGATCATTTCCCCAAATGTAACTCCAGGTGTCAGTGCAATCCAAGGAGTCAGAAGCCCTTAAGGCTATACAAATATCTTCCATATTTTCAAATTCCTGGAAAGCTTGCACAGTCTGTGGAAGGTGGAACAGATCCTCGAGGAATTCAGTATGAATAATGGTGTGCACAGTAGTATTCTTGTTCTTCACAAAGGAGAAAAGGTGGGGGAACATGTCCTGCAAACAAGCTGAGTGCCACAAATCAGACCAAAATTAAGCACTTTTTCCATCCCCTATGTGACATCTGGCAAAAGATTTGAAGTTATCAATGAGCCTAAGATTTGCCTTCCACCAAAAAGATCCAATCCAATTACTGCCAGGCAACAAATCATTGCTATAGTAGGTTTCCCAAATCAAGTTGACCCATGGAATGTTGTGCCTGTTATAAAACTTGTGCAGATTCTTAAGTAACAGAGCTTTATTTTGAACAAAGATATCCATCACCCCCAGACCTCCTTGATCCTTTGGTCTACAAACAGTGCTCCATGCAACCATAGCAGACATGTGATCCTCCAGGTCAGGGCCTCTCCAGAGACAATGCCTCAAATACTTGATAGCTTGAGTTTTAATGGTGACAGGCACATCAAGGCATCCCATGAGATAAATCAACAGAGAGTTTAAAATAGATTTTACTAGTAACAATCTCCCAGCCATTGTCATGAAAGAAGATAAACCAACAAGCTTCTTCTGCAGTCTTCTGACAAGTGTAAAACATTGCTCCACAGTAGGTTTATGAAGACCTAAGGGTGCTCCCAAGTATTGTATGGGGAAAGTTTCCCTTTTGCAATGGAAAGTATTTGTCAAAATTTCCACCTTCTCTTCTGTCACATTAATTGGGATGAGGCTTGATTTATTATAGTTCACTTTAAGGCCAGTAGCATCTGCAAATGTATTGAGGAGGGCTTTGAGGCAGTGAAGTTGCTTTGCATCAGCTTGAAGGAGAACCAGAGTGTCATCTGCATACTGGACAATGGGAAAATCAGGACATGATTCCACTTGCAAAGGTGAAGTAAGCAAACCCAGGTGCATGGCCTTATTAAGAATTGACTGGAGCATGTCTGCAGCAAGCACAAATAAAAGGGGGGATAGAGGGTCTCCCTGCCTGACTCCTCTAAGACAATAAAACTTCTTGCCAGGAACACCATTGAGCAAGATAGCAGATGATGCAGAAGTGAACAACATTTTAATCCAGTTGATCCATCTGTCTCCAAAACCTTTGGCCTTTAAGATATCCAAAATTGCCTGGTGCTCAATGGTGTCAAAAGCCTTTTCAAAGTCCAGTTTAAGCACAATAATTTCTTCTCTAGACTTATGGCATTGATGCAGATACTCATATGCCCAACCCAAGCAGTCATGGATGGATCTTTCTTTGAGGAATCCATATTGGTTGATGTGCACCAACTTGAGAATCACTTTCTGCAACCTGTTTGCCAACAGCTTAGTGACTAGTTTGAGACAGCAGTTGAGGAGTGAAATTGGCCTGAAGTCATTTGCTGTCAGAGGAGTGCTCCCTTTAGGAATGACGGTGATGTAAGAAGTGTTTAAGATCTCAAGTGAAATTTGCCCAGCATGAAAATCATGAATGAATTTGAGCACATCTTCTTTAATAATGTCCCAACAAGATTTAAAAAATTCATTGTTGAAACCATCTGGACCTGGTGATTTGTCAAGTGGAAGATCTTTGACTACATCATTGATTTCTTCCTCAGTGAAAGGCAATTCCAGGTTTTCAAAAAGTGTTGGATCTTGTCTCTAACCAAATAAGGAATCCAAATCAAAGTGCATAGATGTTTTGTGAGATGTTCCCATTCTTTTCTTATAAGTATCCCAGAGAATTGCAGCTTTCCCAGCATGGTCAGGTATTTCCACTTGGTAATCATTTTGAAGAACAACAATATGATTGTGCCTGTAGTTGATAGAGGTTTTAGTATGGAAGAATTTAGTGTTTTCATCTCCAAATTTGACCCCCTTAATTTTACCCCTTTGCTTCCAGTAAATCTTTTGGTTCCTCAAAAGAATGAGCAGCTGATCTTTTAGGATAGTCCTGCAGTTCCATTCATGAATGTCCAATTCTCTAAATTCCTCAAAAAGAGATCCCAAAGAAAGATGAGCTCATTTAGTTTTGCAATTTGAGATTTCAGGCAAGATAAGGACCTGGCCCACAGCTTCAAAGCTCTCCTTAAGTTCTTAAATTTTGCATTCAAGCTTTTAACAGCATCAAGATTACCCACTGGGATATTCCAAGCAGCAGCAACCACCTGTTTAAAATCTGAGTGTTGCAGCCAATAGTTTTTGAATCTAAAAACTCTTTCTTTTGGAATAGAAGTACCAATTTTTATAACACAAGGCAAGTGATCAGATATAGGCTTTGCAAGAGGGAGCACCATGGTATTTGGGAATGTGGTCATCCATGAAGCAGATGTAAAAAACCAATCAAGCTTGACCAAAAGAGGATCATGCTGCATATTACTCCAACTGAACTTTCTTCCCTGCAAAGGTAATTCAATTAGACCTTGGTTGCTGATTGCCTCATTAAACAAGAGCATGTCATTTACATCTCCACCAGGTCTGTTTCTGTCTGAAGGGGCCCTCATAAGATTGAAATCTCCCATAAGTATC
Organism: Triticum aestivum; assembly: GCF_018294505.1. Classification (NCBI taxonomy): domain Eukaryota; kingdom Viridiplantae; phylum Streptophyta; class Magnoliopsida; order Poales; family Poaceae; genus Triticum; species Triticum aestivum. The sequence goes on along the minus strand of NC_057814.1, from coordinate 305,347,550 downwards.
CAGTCCACATCAGCAGTCATGTGAATATTCAAAAACCAATTAATGAGCTCAATTTTGTCCAGTGGGTCACAGGGCCCATATATGTTAGTCAGAATCCAAGACTGATTGGAGATCAAGCTGGTAAATTGGATTGAAAGTGAGAATCTGTTTTGAGCAATAACTTCTCCAGCAAACTGAGAACCATTCCAAGCAACTAGAAGACCCCCAGAGGCACCAACAGAGGGGAGGAAAGGAAATTTATTAATTCTGTTAGGACAAAAGTTTTTAATGTAAGTTGTGTTAAAGGACTCTCTTTTAGTTTCTTGAAGACACAAGATGTTGCAGTCACTCTCATCAATTTTCTGCCTTAAAGCCAACCATTTATCTTCAGAATTCATCCCTCTAATATTCCAGTTTAGAATATTCCAGTTTCTGTTTGTGTTATTCATGGAAACGAAAGGAGTTTCTGCACCAATAATCAAGCACCAGCACTTGATCAACCAAAAAGAAGGAAAGATGGCACAAGGCCCTGAGCCACAGCACATCACAAGACCAGCACAGCATCCATAACCCATACATCACATAGGTCTTAATAAGATAGTACATCACCAGGTAAACAAGTTCCATAAAGTACCAGCATCCCAGCTTTACACCATTCAGAGAGAAGTCCAAACAAGAACAGGATGGTCCAAACACACTACCCCTCAAAACACTATTCCAACTGATGGCAACTAACATCATGAAGAGTTGGAAGGATTTTCCTCTCCTTTGGCCAAGGGTACCTTGACCAAATCCTCATCTTGCCTTCTCCTGGGCTTCTTAGCCAGCTTGTCCTCCAGTTCCCTCTCAGCAACCTTACAGAATGAGGCAGTGAGATTTTTAACAACTGATTTTTGTATGATGGGAGGGACAGCATTGCAAGGTAGACATTTATTATTTGAGCAAGAGTTTATTTTGTAACCAGCATTATCCTTTTTAATTCTATCACTTCTCCTTACCTCTGTTTCAACCAGGGGAGTTTTCCCATTCCTTCTCTTCCTCAGATTGTCAGAGCCAAAAGGCTGCAGTAAATCCTGGGACTCCACATCCTGCATATTGGAAGCCAATCCAATATTCTCCTTGCCCTTATCTTTGGCAAGTTGATCCTCAATGGCAATGGCCTGACAAAAAGGTGCATGAGAAGCAGGACACTTATCAGGAATGTAAAACAGAATAGCTTGTTCCATGTTCTCCACAGCAGAGACAAGTTCCCACATTCCAGACTTTAACATATTGACAGTCCAATCAAACTTATCAGGTGACAGTAGAAGGTGGACAATAAAGTTAAACCAACTTACAGGAATGTTGGTAGAGAAAGAGCTCTTGTTATCCAAAGTTTGCTCCTAAAAGTGCTTTTTCCACAACAGAAGGCCTTCTTTAGTGACAGCAAGATCATTATTAGCAGATGCAGCAAGTTGGATACATTTCAAACCAAGAAGAGAGGGAGCCATGCTGAAGTGCTCATCAATTTGGTTGACCCAATTACCTTGGAGCCCAGATTGAAGATCCCCCAGGTTTGCAACCGGCTCAAGGCTTCCTCTTGAAGTAGTGATGTGACCAGGGCTGCAATGGATGGCTTCACCTGAACAGCCAGCAGCCTGAGAGGGCAGAATTGGCCTAATTGCCACTAAATCTCCCAAGGGCATGGCAGGAACCAAGCCAGATTCCAAAACAGATCCTACTTGCTGAGCATGAGCATGTGATTCCAAATCTTGAGCATCAGAAATAACAGCAGTGACTACTGCCTCCTCAATCCTAGGAGGTTTGACTGCAACAAGCTGCAAATGATTTGCAACATCTTGATCATGAGGATGTACATCAATCAGTGCAGCATCCAGGTTCTGTTCTTGCAGCAAATGAGGCTCTTCATCATCAGATTGGTATGCCTGGATAATGTTCTGCAGGCCATTTGCAACCACCATAGCAGGAGGGGGTAAAGCAGCATGTTCAACAGCCCTAGGTTGAAAGTTCCCAGTAACTACAGGTGGAAAAAGGAGGTTGGAATTATCTCCTTTAGAAAAAGACATGTCTGAAGATAAGCTACTGTTGCTAACTACTGGAAGTAGTTCTTCCCCATCTGCCCATGCCATTTCTTCCTGCTGAACTGCATCCAGAAGGTCCTCAAGAACTGCATTCTGGATATCATGTTGTGGCAATTTCCAGTGTTTCCAATTCTCCTCATTCTGAACATCCATAGGATTGTTGTTAACAGCAGCATTATGAAAACCATCTCCAGGCTCAACATTTTCAGGTAGTGGGTGTGGGTCCACATTGTCAGGAGGGATTGGATCCTCATCTGCTGCCCCCCACCAAGAAGCTCGCTAGCCAGAACTTCAATGGATGAAGACCAACCATCTTCCTCAAACTCATCCCCTTCAGACCATCTCATACTTTTAGGAATGATGTCCAGATTCACAACTCTATCTTTGACCACAATACGCCCCATGTGATCATCCTCCTTGTCCCAAGAGATCATACGGCCAAACTTACTGACAGCACAAGCAAGATCTTCAGTGTTGCGAAAATCGAAAGGAACTCCTGTCAGCAGTAACCAAACAGTCCTATTGAAATGAACCCGTCTATGATTTCTTCCCTCATCATGCTTCACAAACAAAATGAACACATCACCAAATTCATGCGGGCTATCTAGCACCAACTTATCTCTGTCCCTAACCCTCGTCAGACGCACATAAGCCTCACCAAACGGACAGCGCTGAATGTCCCTCAACCCCAACTGCCTATGCTCAACAATGAACTCTTCAAGACCATCTCTTACATTGGGGAAAGGAGCGTCGGTGGGGAGAGGATGGATGGTTGCAATCGCCCAATCTTCATGGCAACGAGGACGCTGATGAAGCACCACCCGAGCCACCCCATTGCGGCCATGGACTTGCTGAATATCAAAGCCATGGGGAACAAAGGGGCGCGGGTCAATCGGAATGTTGGCCATCGAGGCCGCCGCTCTTGCACTCACCGTCGATGGTGAGCTGGAGGTGACGGGAGCAGGGTTTGAGAGCTGTGGAGAAACAGAGGAGCAGTGCACAGAAGTTGAGGAGGCAAGGGCAGTACGAGGCTGAAAATTAGGAAAAGATCCCTTACAGAGCTTGCTAAAAGAGGAAACCACCAATGGGTCGCGGGCCGGGCCTGCAGACTTAAACCATTCCTGGACCACATCCATGTCCCAGGCCTCAATAGGTGGGCTGGGGAAAGTTGCAAACCGGAGGAAAGGAAAAAGCCCAGGTAGCCTCTTCTCAGGACACTCTCTGGCAAAGTGGCCCATCTTACCGCACGCATAGCACTGAAGCAAGTCATTTGAAAAACCCTGATTGCCGCCCTGTGAAACCGCAGCGTGAACCTCTCCTGAGGTGTTAAGATTGTGCATTAAGGGCTCATTATTGTCCAAGACCACATTATTGCTAGAGGTCGGAATATCCGCAAGGCGAGAAAAAACCGATGGCCGGAGTTGATCGCCGGAAACATTGCCAGCGGCAGCTCGCGGGCGCGGACCACTAGTTACCAAAGTCCAAGAAGCTTCCTCTTCACGATAAAAAAGTTGCGCTTCACGCATCCTATTGGGACCTCCAAAACCCCAAAGATTGAAAACTAACTCAAAATCCTTTTCAATCACACGGCCATGATTATAAATTTCAAAACCCATAGCTTTTGAAGCAACAAAGAACTTGAAAGATCTGTCCTTGAGATGATGCACACGAAACCCTTGAGGATATCCACCAAAACAAGATTGGAGAGTGATACTAACCGTGTGACAATCCAACCAAAACCGAGCCCGACAGAAGGAAACCACCATAGTGAACTCACATTGACGAAAACCAGGGAAAACTCTACTGGATGACCAAACTTTTGCCTCATCGAACGCTGAAAATCTTTACCTCGAGCAAAGTTGAGAGAAGGGGGCTCCATAGCCAACTCTCGTGGCCCTTCTCCTCCAGCAAAGAAACGAAAAAGGTGGTGGCTGCCACCCGCAGAGTGACAAGTGGCAGAGAGGTGGTGGCCGCCGGCGCCGGAGTGGCAACCGGCGGGAGGGGAGGTGGCCGCCGGGGCCGGAGTGGCCACTGGCGGTAGTCGCCTTGGAGGAGCCTCGGGGAGGGGTGGAGATAACCGTGTGGCCCGAAGCGTGGATCTTTGCCAATGACATATGTACCTAAAAGCACCAAGTTAATATTAGAAGTTAAACAACAATTGCACAATGATGTAGTATAACACTCCCTCCATCCCATTATATAAGATCTTATTACATCCCACATACTCACATATTGGATGAATTAACATCTTATATTACGCGATAGATGGAGTTTATTACATTGTTACAAATATTGGCCAATTAACTACAGTTAACTGCTGTTGTGTTGTTGTTGTTCTTGCTACTCTTCCATCTTTATCTAGACATCATCAGAACATTAAGGTAACATTCTTCATTGTTGCTATGTAGCCTGGGATTGCATATTTAGTCATTCAATATAACACATGTTGCTATGTAGCCTCAGATATATTAAATATGGTCCTAGGTAACCTACCGATAAATGAGCTACAGATATATTCAGTGAAATGTCCGATTCAACAATTAATCCCTTATCAGCCCCCGGGCTATATGGTACCAGCTACCGATATCCTGAACAGTGAGTATATATAAGCAATGCAATGAAACTAACCTCGATGGAAAACCGCAGTTGTCCCCAATATTGTCCTGTGTGAATACATCTAAAGGCATGTTAAGCACAACAGGCTAAACATCAACCAAATATATCCATGCTAGACAACATAATCTACAAATAATAGCTTCAGTGTGCAGGTTTAAGCATGCTAGTTAAGCGAAACAAGAAACGGAAAGGTGTGCTAACTGCAACGGGCATAGGCAAATATAGTCATTCAAACTGGTATTGTGCACGTCTAAAGTACACTAGTTATTGTTAAAATATGAAAAGGCATGTTAACTGCAACATCCTTAACATCAACCAAATATTGTAATTCATAGTGGTATTGTTGAATCTGTTATTGATTGAAATTGAATTGCACGGCAAATAGTTGCACATATAGAGCATCACATTGTGAATAACTGAAATAAACAAGGCATAAGGCCATCTCTAGCCGATCCCCTAAAAATTAATGGAGTAAAACACTTAGTGAGTATATATATACTCTAGCAATTTTTGGACGTTTCTAGTCGATCCCCTAAACTTAACGTTGTAAAGTTCAATTTGATCAAGTTCAAAGCAGGTTCAACCGAAAGTAGCATGCATTCAAACATAAACATAGATAGTTTTTGCATAACCGAACATAAAATATAAATTTAAACTAAACTAAAGTATGTTCGGTCGAAGTGGAGGTCGAGCTAATCCTTCCGCGTCAGGTACGGTGTGCCGCGAGCTATGTTCGGGCCGGTGCCGTCTTTGGGGTCATTGGGGAAGACACTCCTCCACTCGTCAACGTCGATCTCCTTGTCCTCGCAGCCCACCTCGATGCCCTCTGCGTCGCCGTCCTCGCCGCCTTCCATCTCATCATCGAAGGAGAGCACGATAACCTCGCGGCCTCCGCGCCGGCAAAGATCATCCGCTCCACCTCCACGAGCTCCGGGTGCTGCCGGCGGAGCTCTTTCATGTAGCCTCGTCAGCGGCCTCGGCCTTGAGGCGGTCCCTCGCCTCGTGGTCCTCCCGTGCCATAGCCGAGCTCACCACCCTGGCTTCCGCGGGACGAGGTCGACCGGACGTGTGCCGAAGGGGAAATTGACCCTAGCCGTCGCGCCGTGGTAGCGGGGCTGCTGGTGGTCATACACCATGGCCACGAGCTCGGCCGTGTGGAAGCTAACGAGCCACGGCGGGTGTGGGTCTCCCGATCCGTAATCTTGGTGAGCCACGTCCCCCACTGCCGTTGCTGGACCCCGAGGTAGGACCTCACCGGCGGCCGGGCCTGAAGGAGGACGGGGAAGTCCTCGAACCAGCGTAGGGGCGCGGCGGCGGACGGATCGGGCAACCGGCGACGACGGCTCGATAAAGAGCCCATGGAGGACGACAGGGACACCTCGGCGGCCACCTCGCCGACGTCGAGTGAAGAGGCCACGATAAACCTCTTTTGGGCCATTGGCTCCTCGAGCTCCCCGGAACACAGGCAGAGGTTGAGGATGGAGGCGGCGGTGAGCTACCAATGGTTTCGAGCACGGGAGATGTGGTGTGTATTTGTGTGAGTGGAGGTTTTGGGGTGTGCGTGTGTGGAAGGGGGCCAAGGTGGTTTTTGAGGAAATACCGCGACAACTGAAAATTTTACTAGGCGGAAGTAAAATCCGGGCTACTGAAAATTTGGATCATGGGTGAGTAGATATTTTTTAGATTGCGAGGGATGCAGAGGCGGGAGTAAAATGTCGGGGCTACTGAAAATTTGGATCAAGGGCGAGCAGATATTTTTTAGATTGCAAGGGATGCAGAGGCGGGATTAACAAGCCGGGGCTACTGAAAATTTTTGAATCAAGGGAGAGCAGATATTTTTGAGATTACGGAGGATGTAGAGGCGGGAGTAAAATGTTGGGGCTACTAAAAATTTGAATCAAGGGATTGAAGCAGATCAGGAGTAACAGACATCGCACACGGTCCACACATACTAATCGTGTGCTATCAAACATAAAAACCTTCCAGGCGGTAGATATTTTTGAGATTGCGAGGAGTAGATATTTTCGAGAGCGGGAGGCAAGCCTCGTGGAGCCCAATCTACTGTGCTGATGTGAGTGATAGGGGCACGGGCGTGGCATACGGGTAGTCTGAGAAAACCGTGTCTGTTGCGTCCCCAATCACAGACGCTTGCTGCATCCAACTCGTCTGTTGTTTATAAATTTGGCAAAAAGAATAACATGGGAAAGGGTCAGAACACGAACACACTTGCATGTGCACGAAATATATGTATCAAAAAGGGGTGGTTTAATGTTCAAATACCCAATGCACAACTTTGATGTGGCACCTGTCGCACAAAGCACACAGTATTGCTAGTCAACCACACCCTATGAACCCCACTTCATGTCGGCTATAAGGGAATCCTAGCTACGAGCGCATGCCCCCAAATTGCTAGGTAGGAAATATCACCCTAGCGTAACACAAAACCTATAGGAGTCCATCATGGTCAAACTTCCCCTTTCTCTTCCAGACAAAGGTGGACCATGTGCTCACCCACAAATATGTGCTTTGTGGCGCGATATGGGTGAGACCACATATGAACCACCTGCGGGTGGCCCTACTATATGTACGAAAAGGGTGCGGTGTGATATTTAACTACATTCACAACTTTGATGTTGCACATGTGCCTCGCAAATTTAACCGGACTTCCCCGACCCCACGGAGGTTGCACGTAGTGTGAAGTACCCCCCCCCCACACACACACACGTTGGGGGGAGGGCATCTCACCAAGACCTATTGTAACACGGACCAAGTAGAATCCACTTTGTCGTATAACCTCTCTCGCTCGTTGTTGGTCAAAGTGATGGACGTCCACACGGCCCCGCAAAATGGGCTAGCTTTTGTCGTTGATAACCTCGCGAGGTAGTTCCTGAAGACAAAACCCATCTGTGCATGTGGCCCAAACATATGTATATGGAAGTGGTGAGTGGTGTTTGAATACCCCTGCGCATATTTGATGTGGCACCATGCTTTGGAACCATAAAATCCCCACAGTGAGCGAGGGTTCACGATGTGTAACATGCACTCAAACTTAATTAATTAGGACTGGAATGATCGACCTACTATACGGTAACATGAACCAAAGAGGAAGAATCCACCCTGGTAACCTTTCTCATTGTCGGTCAAAATGATGGACGTCCACGTGGGCCGACGAATATATATAGGCTTGCCGCCGGTAACTAAGCGAGTGAGAGTGTCCAAAGACAACCATTGCATGCATGTGTCCCAAACATATTTATGGAGGTGCTGGATGCATGCATATGTGTCGAATACCCAATGCACAACATGTATGTGGTGCATGCATTGAAAATCGCACAGGTCCACACATGAGCAAGAGGTTCATGACGTGTCTGTGCTCCCCCCACTCGATCCAGCGGGATGGATTCATGTGTACACATGTGCTATTAATTATGACCTATACCGTGAGATAAACAAAAAAATAATCCCCTCCTAAGTCAAATTAATTAACCCTCTCTTGCTGTCAGTGAAAGTGATGGACCAAGCGGGCCCACAGATGGAAGTATCACCGATAACCGCGTGAGTGAGTGTGAGAGGACAACTACCATCGCTTGCATGTGTGCCAAACATATATATGGAGATGTGTGTGGTTGTGATGTTTTGAATACGTAATGCACAACTTTGATGTGGCATCTCGATCTACCTCGTAATCCGTAAGGAGTGAGGTTCATGACACCTAGTATATGCTGGTCCCATCCCCCTTCGACACGTACTATATATATATATATATATATACACTCCTACTGTAACAGCCCCAAAAGAATTAATCCTCCTTGTTCGTCAAACTATATATACCTCTCTCTCTCGTTGGGTCAAAGTGATGGACAATGACCTCGCGGGACCACAAGAGTGAAGCGTATGTCGCACGCGAGTGAGCGTCCGATATAGGACAAGCACGGTCTGCATGTGGCCCAAATAGGTGTTTGTGATGTTTGAATACGCAATGCACAACTTTGATGTGGCACCTATATATACCACGGAAACGAAAAATTCCCCACAGAGAGCGAGGTTCATGATGCGTGGTATGTGCTACCCCCCTCCCATTCGACGCGTGGTATATATATACTCTTATTGTAGCACAAACCAAAAAGAATCATTCCTTGATGGTCAAATTAACCCCTTTCTCGTTGGGTCAAAGTGATGGAGGACAACCTCGTGGGCCCACAGATGGAAGCGCCGCACGCGAGTGAGTTCCTATAGGGCAACCACCGCCTACATGGTATTGCGTGATGTTTGAATACCAATGCACACCTTTGATGTGCCACCTGCCTTGGGAACTGTAAAGTCCCCACATGGAGCGACGTTATGACGCATATATAGTATACATGTTGCCCCCTCTTTGACATGTACTACATACTCCTACTATGCATATACATAACACAAACCAAGAAAGACCCATCCTTGTTGGTCAAATTAACCTCTGTCTCGTTGTAGGTTCAACTGATCGACGACGACCTCGCGGGCCCACGGAGAGAGTCACACGCGAGTGAGTGTCATAGGACAACCACCGCATGCATGTGCCCAAAAGAGGTGTGTTGTGTGATGTTTGAATACCCAATGCACAACTTTGATGTGGCACATGCTTCGCAAACCGGAAACGCACTACACGAAGGTTCACGACGCGTAGCCCCCTCACTTCGAGCCGGTGGGAGGGAATCATGTGTACGCACGTGCCCAAACTTTGATATGGAATCTCACCAAGATCCACACCGTAACACACATGCCAAGATGAGTCCACCTTTAATTTGGTCAAATGCCTCTCGTTATCAGTGGAAACTAAAAACCTTTGCGAGCTAACGAATGGGAACGTCGCTGATAACCACACGAGGGAGTGTCTGAGAGGACCACCAATTAATGCATGCATGTGGCCCGAACATGTATGTATGAAAGAGTTGTGTAATGTTTTAAATAACTAATTCATGACTTTGATGTGTCATATATGACTCACAAAATGATCAATCCCACATGAAGGTTCACGACTCATAGT
>NC_057814.1:305336528-305337658 GCF_018294505.1 Triticum aestivum | reverse complement strand
ACCACCACCGACACTCTGAGGCATGTCAAACTTTTTCTACAGTGAACATGCATGTAACCAAAGGAGTGTCATGTTACAATTTGAAAAAAATAGAGATCATTCGATCGTTTTTATACATTGATTGATTTCCTAGGGATTTAATGTGCAAAAATCAAATTTGAGCTACATTTGCACCAAAATGGATTGCAAAATCATATGTGTGTCCCTGGGTGCATGTTTCCCCGTGCAAGAGATTTCAAAATATTGAGAATATTGATTTTTAAAATTCAATAAATCCAAAACTTGGTTGAGATTCATGAAACTTATCGTGGTGTCATATGGACACTAGTAGACTCTGATATTGTATTTGTTTCGTCAAATTTGAGACAAGTTTTGATATAATCTTCTTACAAACGGGAGATTGTTAATAATTGGCAACCAATATCTCACACGGATTATTTTTTAGGACCGTGTGCATTAGACCAACGATGTATACATCCCATGCTTCGGTTAAGCAATAAAGTGACAGAATTAATTATCAAAAAATAAAAACAATATATGTGCCGCCAGGCACCCCATATGTCGTGCGTGCACGCCTGAGTTGACGGGACGCATGTGAGAAGTCCACCATGCAGGCAGACCGGGAGGCGTGCATGCAGGTGTGTGAATTGACGGGACGTGTTTTCGCTACGCAGTGTCACCGGGAGGTGTGCGAGTAGTTGTGTGAAATGATGGTAGGCATGCCAGAAGTCCGCTGCGCAGGCTCACCGGGAGGCGAGACAGCCCTTGACCGCCACCTGCCTCGCTCCCACTACTCCATATTAATGGCGCGCCTGAGCCGCTGGCCATAATAGGCGGCCGCACCCTCGGTCCATAGTGGTCACCGCCATGTGGAGTGTATGAGGATGCCGTCGAAGCACACCATTGGAGGGAGTGGCGACACCGGGGCTGGTGAAGCACCTGCGCAACGCATGCACAGAGGTTGTCGTCACCGCCGACGAGGTCTCGTGCGGGAAGCAGCACGACCTCGACTTCGTCGGCACTGTCGTGCCCCCCCCCCAGCCGGAGCTGGAGGTCAACAGCAACTCCGGCAACGACTGTGACTCCGACGGAAAACCGGTTAGTCATCTATACCCATTTGTGCAACAAAC
>NC_057814.1:305298134-305336195 GCF_018294505.1 Triticum aestivum | reverse complement strand
ATTGATTGTTTGAATGGTATCTGCATAGGGTTAGTGATTAAGTGTTTGTTCTGTACAAATGATTTTTGCTAATAATCCGACTAGGGTTAGAGTGTGTGCTAATAATTCGTGGCCATATCTTGAGAATTGATTTTGAATGTCCTACATATATGTTTGTGCCTCTTTTCTTCCAGATCTTGAGAATTGATTTTGAATGTCCTACTTGTATGTTTTTGCCATTTGTTTCCAAATTTATATGTACACAGATGAGGCTCCCGCCAGCGGCGCAGCTAGTTGTAGATCTTGGACCCAGTAGCACGGACAGAAGCGGCCATGCCCCCTGGATCTGAGGAACCCATAGAATCTCCGGCGAATCGCATCAGGGATCTCCCGGACGCAATCCTTGGGGAGATCATCTCCCTTCTCCCCACCAAGGATGGCTGCCGCACACAAGTCATTGCATCTCGATGGCGCACTCAGTGGCACGCCGCGCCTTCAGCTATCTCAATGATGATTCTCAAATCCTTGGAGCCATCATCTCCTCCCACCAGGGCTCCGTTCAACGCATATGCATCCCGGCATGTTACCTGCTGGACATACCCTGCATGGTGGCCGCCTGGCTAACATCCTGTCAATTCGAAAATCTCCAGCCGCTTGAGTTCTACCATTACTACAGCAATAGGTTACCACCAATCGCTGCATATGTGCCCTCACCGATGATGTCCATCTCATGGTTTTCCTCCTCTCTCCACACCGCCACCTTGACCCGGTGCCATCTAGCAGACAATCTGGTACAAATGCTTTGACTCCCACTACTGAAAAAACTTGCGCTTGTGTTGTTTGATCTGTGGGAGGCCTCAATGCACATCATCATCCACTCCATCTACCCTGCCCTAGAGCGTTTGGTGATTTATTTTGGAAACAGAATCCATATCACTTGTCTCAAAATAAAGTTGTCTCAAAATAAAGTCGCCTCACCTTGTAAGCATGGGAATTCATTTTCAAGGACAGGAGCTCATCATCGAAGATGCCCCTTCACTTCAAAGGTTGCTCCTTGATTGTTATTATAAACATTTGCAAATAATTGTGGTCTATGTGCCTAAACTGGAGACCTTTGGTGTAATTCCTGATCCGTTTAAAGGTTATAAGATCGTGGTTGGCTCCACATTTATTTAGGTACTATATATTATCCATGGAGACTTTTGTAAACTACATTTTTCATTTGTGCACATAAGTTAAATATCATCTTGGAGTACACTTTTGGTGCTAATATTACGTTCTATGCTAAATGAAGAGCTTGTCCATGGATGGCTCAGGGTGTTGGATTCTGTCAAGACCTTATATATTTATATACGGTGTCTTGATCTGAACACCACTATTGGCTTGTTGCGATGCTTTCCATGTCTGCAGAATTTGTATATAAAGGTGATGATTTCACACACATTGAAAGCCCATACATAATGTACTAGAATTAACCGTTCAGTTGTCGCTCCTTCGACATACCCTATTTTAGACATTAACTGTTTTCAATCTTCATGTCTGTTTAGGTACTAGGAGTTCAAGAAGAAGGTCTAACCAATTGATGACAGAGGAAGCACAAGGATTTTCTCAGATCTCATGACATTCGTTTGAAGACAATAACGGTGGAAGGATATGCATCCAACCATGCAAACACTAGCTCTGTCACATTCTTCATGTTGAATGTGAGGGCACTATTGTCCGTGAGGATTAAGTTTTTTGACAAGAAAATTCTCACGGATGGACATGTTGAACAACATAAAAGAAATTTCAAGTGGACCTAAGGGCTTCTGATCATGCTCGGCTTCTATTTACAAAAACTTGTCGTCATCATGGACCAATAGATTTTTTGTACCGAGATCTTAATTTTATGGATCGGACCGATCCATTTGATTGTGACTGCCGAAAACTTTGGTTGAGTTAGATGTTATTGTCATGTTCAATCTGGATTATGTGTAAACCTGATGAACAATTAATCCTTGTGCTTTTGTACCTTTTGTAAGCTGGAGTTAGATATTGTTGCCCTTTTCAACTCGGCTTTGACCCATATTTTCTTTCATACTCGGCTTTGATTGTTGTTCATTACAGAACCGACAAGTTCTTAGCGCCTGCCAACACTCACAAACTTATTTTCAGCTAGCACACCAAATGGGCTATAATTCTGAATAAGAAAAGTTGCATGGTAGTGACATATTTGGATTCTGACATTTGGGACCCACGGGGAAAAAGCCTATCCAGTGCGGTGCCGAATCGACAGTAAAAATTGAGAAACCTGGTTTTAAAATTACTGTAAATCCAAAACTCGCCTGAAAATCATGAAACTTGGCGTGGTGTTATGACATGGCACCAACATGTTGTGGTAAAAAATTAGTCCAATTTGGGACAAGTTTTGGTATAAACTTCTTACAAACCGGAGCTTCTCTCAAGAAGCCTCATGGTTCCAAGAGGGAACTTGTCATCTATGTGTGCGAAACGACATACACTGTCTCTTCCCACCTTGATTTATTTCACAGAGGCAACATGCAACTATAGGAGCGTCATCCTAAAAATATGAAATTATTCAGGGTTCGTTTTGCCTTTTTATACATTATTTGAGGTTTCTAGGCATTTTGGAACATACTTTGGTGTGTGCAATGGTCATGTGTGTACTAGCCACCTATGTAATTGGATGTTCAATTTGGTTATGGAATCAAGTGTTTATAAGTTATAAGTACATATGTTGTTGTTCTGTATGCAATGACATCACACACAGACCATACTAGGGAACCCGTCGGTGATGATTTCATCAATCGCTGACAATTGTATACCAGCAAGCGTTTGCCCACAACAGACATGGTTTATTAGCAGCAATCATTTGTGTTATTATCGGTCTTCGCACATATTTCTGATTACGGACCTGTTTGCCGCGTATGACACACATCTTGTTAAGTTGAATTGTTTCTGCTGTGTTGCCTAATCGAAAACAGTTATCCGAGTGAACTGTATGCCGTATATCGCACACACCTTGATATGGGTAACTGTTTCCGCTACGTTCCCTAATCGCAAACAGTTCATCCGAGTGAACTGAGTGAACTGTATGCCGTATATCGCACACACCTTGATCTGGGTGACTGTTTCCGCTACGTTCCCTAATCGCAAACAGTTCATCTGAGTGAACTGTATGCCATATATCGCACACACCTTCATCTGGCTGCCTGTTTTTGTGGTTCTGGCTCATCGCAAAGAGTTCATTGGAGAGAACTGTATGCCACATATCGCACATGCAACTATAATCTGAACCGTGTTTGATGACTCCGCCATCGCAAACGTTATGTATCATTTTTACGGTTTTATTACATCACTGTTTGCGATTAATGCATCGCACATAGTTTTATTGAAGGGTCTGTGATTGTAGTGTCGCGTTAGCAGCATCCTACGGGACTGCTACCTTCAGATGGAGCCAACTGCCCCTCTTTTCCGTGGGTTTTTCTACATCAATCATCAGACCGAGTTTGCAGATGCTCTGATCTCTACTACGCAACTTTATTCTTGTAGACACGTGTTGGGCCTCCAAGCGCGGAGTTTTGTAGGACAGTAGCAATTTTCCCTCAAGTGGATGACCTAAGGTTTATCAGTCCGTGGGAGGCGTAGGATGAAGATAGTCTCTCTCAAACAACCCTGCAACCAAATAATAAAAAGTCTCTTGTGTCGCCAACTGTGACGCCCGAATAATTAAGCTACAACAATCCCATGTTAATGGTGCCATGTCATCGCATTACTGTTGCTAAACCTCACTTTGATCCAAACCGACTTCACTTTCAAATTGAAATTAAAGTCCAAAATTTCAAATTTCTCAAACATGCAAAATAAAATGTTCAAAGTGTGGCAAATATTCCATAACTAATTATCGTGGTGGACCAACACTGTTGCAAAATGTTTAAATGCCCTAAACTAACTAAAACAATTATATAAATGCTTTTTAAATTATAAAAATACTAAACTATTTTATTTGAACCTCACACTAAATGTGGCAGTGGTATAATTAGTAAAACCAATTTAGGTGCTATTCCTATATTTTATAAAGCTAATTGCTATGAAAAATTAAAAAAATAGAACTGTAAAAGGGAAAATACAAACAAATAAAAAGAAAAGAAAAAAAGGCCCACAACCTCCCTGCCACCCTGGGCCTAGCCCACCCAACCGAACCCCTCCCCTTTGTCGTCTACCCCGCTACAGGGAGACGACCGAGACGACCCGAGCCGCATCCCTGCCGAACCCACCTCACCGTCGGTGCCCCGGCGTGGATAAGGCCTCCACCTCCCCCCTGGCGCCTCGGCCCCCGCTCCCACTCACCCCACTTGCCCCCTCCTCGCTCTCTCCGCCTCTCCCCTCCTCCAGATCCGCCTCTCGCCGACGCGCCCATCGCCGTCCGCCTCACTCTGCCGCGGCCTCCGGCCACCTCTCGCCTTGTCGTTGCATCCGCGAAGACCGCCGTCGTCCGCTGCGTCCACTATGGAGACGAAAACGAGCCGGAACACCCTCCTTCGCCGGATCCGCATCGCCCTCGTCCGCTTCGGTCGCCGGCCTTCTTCGTCAACTCCGACCGCCCTGCTGCTTCTAATCCGTCGTCGGCCTTTCGTGTGCCTCTAGGTGAGCAATGCCGCGAATCCCCTCTACTTTTCCCCCTGCCCCGTCGCCGTGTGCCATCGTCACTGTCGCGCCTGGAGTTTTCTATGCGTGCGCGCTTGCCGCGATTCCGCCGCGTCCTGGGCACTCCTTGACCGTGCCCCGCATCCGCTCGCTGCGCCAGGTGCACTCGCCACCCCACGCCGGCCCGCGCTGCTTTTGCTGAAGCTCTTTGCCCACTACGCCAATGTCGCGGCTATGCTGCTACTTGGCTGCTCTACCGCGGCCCTTCACTTCTGCCACTGCTGCTTGCATCGCTGCCACTCACCGCGCCCAGCTCCTCCCCACGTCACCCACCTCGTGCCATGGCCGCCCGCCTGCACGCGCTCGCCTCCCTGGCTACGCCTCACGCGCACCCAGCTGCGCGAGCCCCGACTGCTGCTGCCCGACCACGTCGTGCCCCCATGCCAGCGCCTTCCCGTGCCTACAACCGCCTGACGCTGCCTGTCGTCCCCATGCCTCCCCGCTCGCGTACCTCGCCGCCTAGCGCCGCCACTCCCCGCCGCGCCCGTCGCTGGGCGCCCGTGCCCCCTGTCGCCTGCGCCGCCCGCTTCACCTTGCCGTCGCTACGCGCACGGCCTTGCCTCCCCTGCTGCAGCGCCCCCGCCCGCTTGCTCCTCCTCTATGCTAAGCTAATGCTAGCTACTGTAGATGTAGCTAGCTTTTCTAATTATACACTAACTGACCCTTTGGAAAGCCCCTAAACAATGACTAAACGAATTTTAATAGGAGCAAAACTATTATGAGGAAGTAGTACACTTGACAAGGTTCAAATGTTTCCATTGGACCAAATCCATTTGGTGCGTGGATTAATTCCGACGAAAATCACAAATTTATATGTTCTGTTAATAGAAAAACCGAAAACAGCTTTATTTTCATAGCTAATTTAGAGATGTTGATGATCAAGCTAATGAACTTTAATATGGATAAAAGTGGTACTAACATGTAGATCGCACAAAAATGCTCAAAATTGATATACGGCACAAAATCATAGGAGGTACAGATCCATAGTTGTAGCCTTTTGAAAACAACTAAAAGATGTTTAAAACTGTTGAATTCTTAGACTGAGCAAAATTTCAGGAATTTTTGAAATATTGCTAAAACTTTGATAATTCAGAGGAAAATAACCGTAACTCGGATTAAAATACTTTGTACATGAAAGTTGCTCAGAACAACGAGGCATGTCTGGATACACGGTGCATTCGTCTGCCACACGTTCCTAGCATAGCGAGCGTGCAACCGTCCCCCTCCGTTTCATCTGTCTGAAAATGCCAAACTTCGGGAAAGCTTTCCCGGATGTTTTCCCCTTCGTCGGTATCGTGTAGCATCGCGTTAGAACACGCCTAGTGCTGCTTATTGTCATGTCATGCACTTGTTTGTTCTATATTTATTGTTTCTCCCCCCTCTTCTCTCCGGTAGACCCCGAGACTGATGCTGCCCCTGTGATCGACTACGTCGATGACGACCCCTTCTTCCCTTTCAGCGGAGATTCCAAGCAAGCCCCCCTTTGATCATCCCAATATCGCCCATTCCATTCTCTCATGCTTGCATTAGATTTTGCTATTGTACTTGATTGATCCTATTCTGATGCATGGCCTGCTTTTGTACCTGCTATTGTTACCTACCTGCTTATCCTAAACTGCTTAGTATAGGTTGGTTAGTGATCCATCAATGACCCCATCCTTGTCCTTGTTGCCCCTGCTTCATCATCGACGACTCGATCAACGTGATCGATGACCAGAGCCCGACACCTCACATCACATCACGCCCCTTTTTATTGCTCGACTCTGTAGAGTTACCATAGAGTGCCAAGGGTGGAACCTCATACATCACTCCTGATGAGATCTTTGTAGAGTAGCTAATCGGCCGTGGTCAACGAGGGTGGTTCCTCCTTCACCATTCAAGATACGGCTCTGACGTGCAACACCTCAAGTGTGAACCTCAAGGGTGGTTCCTCTTACGTTCACCTTGATGATTACATCGAGTGGAATTCACCGAGGGTGGTTCCTCGGGTTTTCCCCTTGATGTTTGGACACACGGTTACCTTGACTTTACTTGAGACATTGGTGAAAGTCGGGCGGGCCCAGAGAGCACCCGAGGAGTTACGGTAGCGGCTGGTTGTTTAGCGGTATCACCCAGGAGGGGTGGTAGCTCCGGACTTGTCCCGATAGCCGTCAATACTTTTAATTGTTAATGCACTAACAGGTTTGGGTATTTGTTCTGAATTGGCCTTTGGCCTTTACACACTAACCACCACGCGAGAATAGTTATGGGCCTCGACGTCGCAGTATTAGGCGAAGCTTTGTCAGACGTCCAGTTCAGCATTGTGGCACAGTCGGATCGTGCTGGCCATCCGAGGCGGCGCTGGTATTCACCCTACACACAATGACCCGGAGTGCAACGGTCGATGGGCCCAAGACCCAGAGTGCTTAGGATGTAGACCGGCGGGGACCTCTCTGCTGAGCCTAGGTAGGGTTGCAACGTGTTGATCTTCCGAGGCCGGGCATGACCCAGGAAAGTGTGTCCGGCCAGAGTGATCGAGCGTGTTGGGTAACATGGTGCACCCCTGCAGGGAAGATTATCTATTAATAGTCGTGTCCACAGTAATGGATGTTCAGACTTGTATCCTAGTCTTATATAACTAGAAATGGATACTTGAGATATGTGGCTCCGGGATTGCTTTCTCGCAGGGAGTCGAGGAAGGATCTCTGGGCATTAATACTACAACATGCTTGTTAATTATAAACTTCTATTCTTTACTCTTCTACATGCTGCAAGATGCTTGGAGCTACTTGAAGATGCTAGTCTTCGATAGGCTAGGCCTCCTCCCCCTATTCTGGCTTTCTGCAGTTTAGTCCATAGAGACAACCCTTCCATTTGATAGCAATGCATACATAGTACAGATCTGATGCTTGCGAGTACTTTGGATGAGTACTCACGATTGCTTTGCTACCCCTTTTCCCCCTTCCTTCTTCTTTCCTGTTGATCCAACCAGATGGTGGATCCCTGGAGTCAGATGCCACCGCCGACGACCAGGAGTAGTTAGGAGGTCCCAGATAGGAGGCCTTGCTTCTTTGATCATTGTTGCTTTTCTGTTTTCCTTCTTAAGGCATCCTTGTTTAACTTATGTCTATACTCAGATATTGTTGCTTCCGCTGACTCTTGTGTATCGAGCTATGTATTCGAGCCCTCGAGGCCCCTAGCTTGTAATATGAAGCTTGTATTATTTTAATTTGTGTCTAGAGTTGTGTTGTGATATCTTCCCGTGAGTCCCTGATCTTGATCGTACATGTTTGCGTGTATGATTAGTGTACGGTCGAATCGGGGGCGTCACACCAACACACCAAATACAATGGCAAATTGTATATGTGCACTAGTTCAGCGAAGAGATGGTGATAAAAGTGTAATATTGATGGTAGCAATATATTTTCATAATCTGAATAAATAAAAACAGCAAGGTAGCAAATAGTAAACAGGCACAAAAACGGTATTGCAATGCTTGAAAATGAGGCCTAGGGTCCGTGCTTTCACTAGTGCAACCTCTCAACAATGCTAATATAATTGGATCATATAACCATCCCTCAAAGTGCGATGAAGAATCACTCCAAAGTTCCTATCTAGCGGAGAACTGCTACCTCATGAGCACTGCGTTGGTTTTCCCTTGAAGAGGAAAGGGTGATGCAGCAAACTAGCGTAAGTATTTCCCTCAGGTTTTTAGAACCAAGGTATCAATCTAGTAGGAGGCTACGCGCGAGTCCCTCACACCTGCACAATACAAATAAATCCTCGCAACCAACGCGATAAGGGGATGTCAATCCCTTCACGGTCACTTACAAGACTGAGATCTGATAGATATGATAGGATAATATTTTTGGTATTTTTATGATAAAGATGCAAAGTAAAATAAAAGCAAAGTAAAAAAGCAAAGGCAATAACAAAGTGTTGGAAGACTAATATGATGAAGGTAGACCCGAAGGCCATAGGTTTCACTAGTGGATTCTCTCAAGAGCATAAGTATTTTACGGTGGGTGAACGAATTACTGTTGAGCAATTGACAGAATTGAGCATAGTTATGAGAATATCTAGGTATGATCATGTACATAGGCATCACGTCCAAGACAAGTAGACCGACTCCTGCCTGCATCTACTACTATTACTCCACTCATCGACCGCTATCCAGCATGCATCTAGAGTATTAAGTTCATGAAAACAGAGTAACGCCTTAAGCAAGATGACATGATGTAGAGGGATAAACTCATGCAATATGATAAAAACCCCATCTTTTTATCCTCGATGGCAACAATACAATACGTGCCTTGCTGCCCCTACTGTCACTAGGAAAGGACACTGCAAGATTGAACCCAAAGCTAAGCACTTCTCCCATTGCAAGAAAGATCAATCTAGTAGGCTAAACCAAACTGATAATTTGAAGAGACTTGCAAAGATAACCAATCATACATAAAAGAATTCAGAGAAGATTCAAATATTGTTCATAGATAATCTTGATCATAAACCCACAATTCATCGGTCTCAACAAACACACCGCAAAAAGAAGATTACATCGAATAGATCTCCACGAGAGAGGGGGAGAACATTGTATTGAGATCCAAAAAGAGAGAAGAAGCCATCTAGCTAATAACTATGGACCCAAAGGTCTGAGGTAAACTACTCACATTTCATCGGAGAGGCTATGGTGTTGATGTAGAAGCCCTCCGTGATGGATGCCCCCTCCGGCGGAGCTCCGGAACAGGCCCCAAGATGGGATCTCATGGGTACAGAAGGTTGCGGCGGTGGAATTAGGTTGTTGGCTCCGTATCTGATCATTTGGGGGTACGTAGGTATATATAGGAGGAAGAAGTACGTCGGTGGAGCAACGTGGGGCCCACGTGGGTGGAGGGCGCGCCCTGGGGGGTGGGCGCGCCCCCTACCTCGTGGCCTCCTGGAAGCTTCTCTTACATAGGGTCCAAGTATCATGGATCATGTTCGTTCCAAAAATCACGCTCCGAAGGTTTCATTCCGTTTGGACTCCGTTTGATATTCTTTTTCTGCGAAACTCTGAAATAGGCAAAAAACAGCAATTCTGGGCTGGGCCTCCGGTTAATAGGTTAGTCCCAAAAATAATATAAAAGTGGATAATATAGACCAATATTGTCCAAAACAGTAGATAATATAGCATGGAGCAATCAAAAATTATAAATACGTTGGAGACGTATCAAGCATCCCCAAGCTTAATTCCTGCTCGTCCTCGAGTAGGTAAATGATAAAAACAAAATTTTTGATGTGGAGTGCTACTTGGCATAATTTCAATGTAATTCTTCTTAATTGTGGTATGAATATTCAGATCCAAAAGATTCAAGATAAAATTTCATATTGACATAAAAATAATAATACTTCAAATATACTAACTAAGCAATTATGTCTTCTCAAATTAACATGGCCAAAGAAAGTTCATCCCTACAAAATCATATAGTTTAGTCATGCTCCATTTTCGTCACACAAGAATGCTCTCATCATGCACAACCCCGATGACAAGCCAAGCAATTGTTTCATACTTTAGTAATCTCAAACCTATAAACTTTCACGCAATATATGAGCGCAAGCCATGGACATAGCACTATGGGTGGAATAGAATATGATGAAGCGGTTATGTGGAGAAGACAAAAAGGGAAAGTCTCACATCAACGAGGCTAATCAATGGGCTATGGAGATGCCCATCGATTGATGTTAATGCAAGGAGTAGGGATTGCCATGCAACGGATGCACTAGAGCTATAAATGTATGAAAGCTCAACAAAATAAACTAAGTGGGTGTGCATCCAACTTGCTTGCTCACGAAGACCTAGGGCACTTGAGGAGGCCCATTGTTGGAATATACAAGCCAAGTTCTATAATGAAAAATTCCCACTAGTATATGAAAGTGACAAAACAAGAGACTCTCTATCATGAAGATTATAGTGCTACTTTGAAGAACAAGTGTGGCAAAGGATAGTAGCATTGTCCCTTCTCTCCTTTTCTCTCTTTTTTTATGGGCCTTCTCTTTTCTTATGGCCTTTCTCTCTCTTTTTTTTATTCCTCACTTGGGACAATGCTCTAGAAAATGATGATCATCACACTTCTATTTATTTACAACTCAATGATTACAAGTCGATACTAGAACAAAGTATGACTCTATATGAATGCCTCCGGCGGTGTACCGGGATATGCAATGAACCAAGAGCGACATGTATGAAAGAATTATGAACGGTGGCTTTGCCACAAATACTATGTCAACTACATGATCATGCTAAGAAATATGGCAATGATGAATGTGTCATGATAAACGGAATGGTGGAAAGTTCCATGGCAATATATCTCGGAATGGCTATGGAAATGCCATAATAGGTAGGTATGGTGGCTGTTTTGAGGAAGATATAAGGAGGTTTATGTGTGAAAGAGCGTATCATATCACAGGGTTTGGATGCACCGGCGAATTTTGCACCAGCTCTCAATGTGAGAAAGGGCAATGCACGGTACCGAAGAGGCTAGCAATGATGGAAGGGTGAGAGTGCGTATAATCCATGGACTCAACATTAGTCATAAAGAACTCACATACTTATTGCAAAAATCTACAAGTCATCAAAAACCAAGCACTACGCGCATGCTCCTAGGGGGATAGATTGGTAGGAAAAGACCATCGCTCGTCCCCGACCGCCACTCATAAGGAGGACAATCAAAGGACACCTCATGTTTCAAATTTGTTACATAGCGTTTACCATACGTGCATGCTACGGGACTTGCAAACTTCAACACAAGCATTTCTCAAATTCACAACTACTCAACTAGCATGACTTTGATATTATTACCTCCATATCTCAAAACAATCATCAAGCATCAAACTTCTCTTAGTATTCAACACACTCATAAGAAAGTTTTTACTAATCTTGAATACCTAGAATATTAGGATTATTTAAGCAAATTACCATGCTATTTAAGACTCTCAAAATAATCTAAGTGAAGCATGAGATATCAATAGTTTCTATAAAACAAATCCACCACCGTGCTCTAAAAGATATAAGTGAAGTACAAGAGCAAAACTATATAACTCAATAGATATAAGTGAAGCACATAGAGTATTCTAACAAATTCCAAATCATGTATGGCTCTCTCAAAAGGTGTGTACAGCAAGGATGATTGTGGTAAACTAAAAGGCAAAGACTCAAATCATACAAGACGCTCCAAGCAAAACACATAACATGTGGTGAATAAAAATATAGCTCCAAGTAAAGTTACCGATGGAAGTAGACGAAAGAGGGGATGCCTTCCGGGGCATCCCCAAGCTTTGGCTTTTTTGTGTCCTTATATTATCCTAGGGGTGCCATGGGCATCCCCAAGCTTAGGCTCTTGCCACTCCTTGTTCCATAATCCATCAAAATCTTTCACCCAAAACTTGAAAACTTCACAACACAAAACTCAACAGAAATCTCGTGAGCTCCGTTAGCAAAAGAAAACAAAAGACCACTTCAAGGTACTGTACTGAACTCATTCTTTATATATATTGGTATTAAACCTACTGTATTCCAACTTCTCTATGGTTTATAAACTATTTTACTAGACATAGATTCATCAAAATAAGCAAACAACACACGAAAAACAGAATCTGTCAAAAACAGAACAGTCTGTAGTAATCTCTAACTAACGCAAACTTCTGGAACTCAAAACATCAGCCAAAATAGGAAGATCTAGACAATTTGTTTATTGATCAGCAGCAATTGGAATCATTATTTTATCACGTTCTGGTGATTTTTAACAATTGTTTTGGTGAACAGAAAGTTTCTGGAAATTTCTGCAAGATCAAATAACTATCATCCAAGAAGATCCTATAGGTTTAACTTGGCACAAACACTAATCAAAACATAAAAACACATCTAACCAGAGGCTAGAACAAATATTTATTCCTAAACAGAAGCAAAAGAAAAAAAAAACTAAAAATAAAATTGGGTTGCCTCCCAACAAGCGCTATCGTTCAACGCCCCTAGCTAGGCATAAAAGCAAGGATAGATCTAGGTATTGCCATATTTGGTTTTAGGGAAAAAGAGAGCAAACTTGCTATCTATGGAATTAATCTTTCTATTTTGACAAAGTACATGGCCATTAATGGTAGAAGAAAGATTAAATATGCTGCAGAAATTGGCATCCAGGCTAGCTTTTATCTCTTTGATAGTTTCGTTTTGGTAAGAAAGCAAAAGAGATGTGATTTCAACTTTCTCGTTAATGGGGTGCCCAAATATAGTTTTCATCTTTTCATAGGTATCTATGGGGTCCCCTTCAAGAAAACCCTCTTCAAAAGTAGAATCCAAGACTTGTTTGAACAAAGCGGGCAACCCAACATAAAAGCTTTTTAAGTAAACCTCAATTTGGTATTGAGGTACATAGCTAGCACAGATCCTTAATAGTCTATCCCAAGCATCTTTCAAAGATTCATCAAGTAAATAACGAAATATTCCAGAATCTTCTTCATCAAAATTGCTAAGGTTTTCATTAATAATTCCGGCAGGTTTTTCCATAGTATTTTTATTTATGAGTTTAGATAAGATAGCAGGATTGTCTAAAGCGCTAAAACTCGGGAGAGAAACCCCAACTCTTTTTGGTTCTGACATGGCGAGGGAAAAGTGAACGAAAATAGGCAAACGGAAAAGAGAGGGCGAATAAAACGGCAAGGTTGAAGTGGGGGAGAGGAAAACGAGAGGCAAATGGCAAATAATGTAATCCGGGAGATAAGGGATTGTGATGGGTACTTGGTATGTTGACTTTTGCATAGACCTCCCCGGCAACGGCGCCAGAAATCCTTCTTGCTACCTCTTGAGCACTATGTTGGTTTTCCCTTGAAGAGGAAAGGGTGATGCAGCAAAGTAGCGTAAGTATTTCCCATAGTTTTTGAGAACCAAGGTATCAATCCAGTAGGAGGCTACGCGCGAGTCCCTTGCACCCGCACAATACAAATAAATCCTCGCAACCAATGCGATAAGGGGTTGTCAATCCCTTCACGGTCACTTATGAGAGTGAGATTTGATTGATATGATAGGATAATATTTATGGTATTTTTATGATAAAGATGCAAAGTAAAATAAAAGCAAAGTAAAAAAGCAAAGGCAATAACAAAGTGTTGGAAGATTAATATGATGAAGATAGACCCGGGGGCCATAGGTTTCACTAGTGGATTCTCTCAAGAGCATAAGTATTTTACGGTGGGTGAACGAATTACTGTTGAGCAATTGACAGAATTGAGCATAGTTATGAGAATATCTAGGTATGATCATGTATATAGGCATCACGTCCAAGACAAGTAGACCGACTCCTGCCTGCATCTACTACTATTACTCCACTCATCGACCGCTATCTAGCATGCATCTAGAGTATTAAGTTCATGAAAACAGAGTAATGCCTTAAGCAAGATGACATGATGTAGAGGGATAAACTCATGCAATATGATAAAAAAACCATCTTGTTATCCTCGATGGCAACAATACAATACGTGCCTTCCTGCCCCTACTGTCACTGGGAAAGGACACCGCAAGATTGAACCCAAAGCTAAGCACTTCTCCCATTGCAAGAAAGATCAATCTAGTAGGCCAAACCAAACTGATAATTTGAAGAGACTTGCAAAGATAACCAATCATACATAAAAGAATTCAGAGAAGATTCAAATATTGTTCATAGATAATCTTGATCATAAACCCACAATTCATCGATCTCAACAAACACACCGCAAAAAGAAGATTACATCGAATAGATCTCCACGAGAGAGGGGGAGAACATTGTATTGAGATCCAAAAAGAGAGAAGAAGCCATCTAGCTAATAACTATGGACCCGAAGGTCTGAGGTAAACTACTCACACTTCATCGGAGAGGCTATGGCGTTGATGTAGAAGCCCTCCGTGATGGATGCCCCCTCCGGCGGAGCTCCGGAACAGGCCCCAAGATGGGATATCGTGGGTACAGAAGGTTGCGGCGGTGGAATTAGGTTTTTGGCTCCGTATCTGATCGTTTGGGGGTACGTAGGTATATATAGGAGGAAGAAGTATGTCGGTGGAGCAACATGGGGCCCACGAGGGTGGAGGGCGCGCCCCCTACCTCGTGGCCTCCTGGAAGCTTCTCTTACATAGGGTCCAAGTCTCCTGGATCATGTTCGTTCCAAAAATCACGCTCCCGAAGGTTTCATTCCGTTTGGACTCCGTTTGATATTCTTTTTCTGCGAAACTCTGAAATAGGCAAAAAACAGCAATTCTGGGCTGGGCCTCCGGTTAATAGGTTAGTCCGAAAAATAATATAAAACTGGATAATAAAGCCCAATATTGTCCAAAGCAGTAGATAATATAGCATGGAGCAATCAAAAATTATAGATACGTTGGAGATGTATCAAGAGCATAAGAATAAATTGTTTGTAAGGTATGAAACCACCTCAAAGCTATTCTTTCTGTTCGATCTATTCAAGAGTTCGTACTAAAATAACACAAAGATATTCTTTCCGTTCGATCTATCCTAGAGTTCATACTAAAATAACACCAAAGCAAATTCATATTCATAATACTCAATCCAACACAAAGAACTTCAAAGAGTGCCCCAAGATTTCTACCGGAGAAACAAAAGACGAGAACGTGCATCAACCCCTATGCGTAGATTACCCCAATTTCACCGCGGGAATCCGCAAGTTGAGTGCCAAAACACATATCAAGTGAATCAATATGATACCCCATTGTCACCACGAGTATTCACGTGCAAGACATATATCAAGTGCTCTCAAATCCATAAAAGTATTCAATCCGATAACAACAAAATTTCAAAGGGAAAAACTCAATTCATCACTACAAGATAGAGAGGGGAAAACACCATATGATCCGACTATATTAACAAATCCCGCGATACATCAAGATCGTGACATCTCAAGAACACGAGAGAGAGAGATAGAGAGAGAGAGATTAAACACATAGCTACTGGTACAAACCCTCAGCCCCGAGGGTGGACTACTCCCTCCTCATCGTGGTGGCCGCCGGGATGATGAAGATGGCCACCGGAGATGATTCCCCCCTCTAGCAGGGTGCCGGAACGGGTCTATATTGGTTTTTGGTGGCTACAGAGCCTTGCCGCAGCCGAACTTCTGATCTAGGTTAACCCCGTGGGTTTTCGGAATATTTGTGAATTTATAGGGTAAAGAGGGGGTGCGGGAGGCCACCGAGGTGGGCACAACCCACCTGGGCGCACATGGGCCCCCCGGCACGCCCTGGTGGGTTGTGCCCCCGCGGGGCACCCCCCAGGTACTGCTTTGGCCCATTGGTGGTCTTCTGGTCCATCAAAAATCCACAAAAAGTTTCGTGGTGTTTGGACTCTGTTTGATATTGATTTCCTGCAATGTAAAAATACATGCAAAAAACAACAACTGGTACTTGGCACTATGTCAATAGGTTAGTACCAAAAAATGATATAAAATGATTATAAAACATCCAAGAATGATAATATAACAGCATGGAACAATAAAAAATTATAGATACGTTGGAGGCGTATCAGCATCCCCAAGCTTAATTCCTGCTCGTCCTCGAGTAGGTAAATGATAAAACAGAATTTTTGATGTGGAATGCTGCCTAACATGTCATCTCATTTTTTTTTCTTTGTAGCATGGACGTTTGGACTTTTATATGGTTCAAAGCAATAGGCTAGTTTTGACATGATAACTTAAATACTCAATCAGATCAACAAGCAACCATGTCTTTCAACATACCAATGCTAAAATAAGTTATCCCTAGACCATCATGCTCAATCATTGATCCATTCATGAAACACACTCGCATATTAGCTACACCCAATGCTCAAGTACGATCATAGTGCCTCCTAGTTGGTGCTTTATAAGAGAAGATGGAGACTCAAATTAAAAATAAAAATTTGCATAAAGTTGAATAAAGGCCCTTCGCAGAGGGAAGTAGGGATTGGTAGAGGTGCCAGAGCTCAAAGTGAAAATAGAGAGGTAAAAACATTTTGAGAGGCATACTTTTCCCACCAACGAAAACGACTTAGAGCTCCCAACACTTTCCATGCTAGATATATCATAGGCGGTTACCAAACAGAAAATAAAGTTTATTCCTTTTTCAACCATACTTTCATTTTCCATGGCTAACCGTATCCACGGGTGCCCTCCATACCAACACTTTCCAAGAAATTTATTATTTGACAACATAAAGTAAATTCATTTTTCATTTCGGGACTGGGCATCCCTAATACCTTTGCCTTACTCTTGTGCAATGACAAGTGAATGATACGTCTCCAACGTATCCATAATTTATGAAGTATTCATGCTATTATATTATCCATCTTAGATGTTTTATATGCATTTATATGCTATTTTATATGATTTTTGGGATGAACCAATTAACCTAGAGCCCAGTGCCAGTTTCTGTTTTTTCCTTGTTTTTGAGTTTTACAGAAAAGGAATAACAAACGGAGTCCAATTGACGTGCCAATTTTTGATGATTTTTATGGACCAAAAGAAGCCCCTGGAGTAAAAGAGTTGGGCCAGAAGAGTCCCGGGCTGTCCACGAGGGTGGGGGTGCGCCCACCCCCTGGGCATGGGCCCCTGCCTCGTGGATGACTCAGAGACCCCCCTGACGTGAAACCAACGCCAAAAATTCCTATAAATACAGAAACCCTAGAAAATAAGCTAGATCGGAAGTTCCGCCGCGACAAGCCTCTGTAGCCACGAGAAATCAATCTAGGTCCTCTCTGGCACCCTGCCGGAGGGGGCCATCATCACCGGAGGCCATGGAGGAGGATCCCGAAGGGGCCATCATCGCCATGAAGGCCAAGGACCAGAGGGAGAACCTCTCCCCATCTAGGGGGGGCGCATGGAGGAGGAAGCACAAGGGGGAGAACCTCTCCTCCTCTCTCTCGGTGGCACCGGACTGCCATCGGGAGGGGAATCATCGCCACGGTGATTGTCTTCATCAACATCACCATCATCATCACCATCCTCATCTATTTTATGCGGTCCACTCTCCCGCACCCCGCTGTAATCCCTACTTGAACATGGTGCTTTATGCCACATATTATGATCCAATGATGTGTTGCCATCTTATGATGTTTTGAGTAGATATCTTTTGTCCTTGGGTTGATTGATGATCTAGATTGGTACGAGTTGTATGTTTTATTTTGGTGCTGTCCTATGGTGCCCTCCATGTCGCGCAAGCGTGAGGGATTCCCTCTGTAGGGTGTTGCAATACGTTCATGATTCGCTTATAGTGGGTTGCTTGAGTGATAGAAGCATAAACCCGAGTAAGGGGGTTGATGCGTATGGGATAAAGGGGACTTGATGCTTTAATGCTATGGTTGGGTTTTACCTTAATGATCTTTAGTAGTTGCGGATGCTTGCTAGAGTTCCAATCATAAGTGCATATGATCCAAGAAGAGAAAGTATGTTAGCTTATGCCTCTCCCTCATATGAAATTGCAATGATGACTACCGGTCTTGTTAACAATTTCCTAGGATAATTCCGCACACCGATCCATCATTATTCCACGCTCGCTATTTATAATATTTAGTAATATATTCTAACTTTATGTTAACAGAACCTACTTTTATATTTTAGCTCTCCGATATCATGCAAAGTTATCCTCTTCATACCCACAACGTAGTTTTATTTCTCGTTTTTAGTTGGAAGCAAACGTTCGGTGTACGTAGAGTCGTATCAGTGGCAGATAGGGCTTGAGAGAATATTGATCTTACCTTTAGCTCCTTGTGGGTTCGACACTCCATATTTATCACTTCCACCTTTGGGAATTGCTACGATGATTCCCTGCATTTGGGGATTATCAAGCTCTTTTCTGGCGCCGTTGCCGGGGAGCAATAGCGTGGGGTTGATATTCTCGTGTGTGCTTGTTTGCTTTCTTCACAAAGTAGATTTTGTGTTTCCTTTTTGTTTCTGTTTAGTTGTGGGTGAAACATAAAAAAAATTAAAGAATGAAAATATAAAAAATGTACTTGCCTCTCATGCCTAAAGAGTTTTTCAAAAAAGAGAAGTGATTGGAAAGTTATGCATTGAAGAAGTGAGGGTCGACCTTGAGCACTTGTGTTCATGCTCACGGAAACAATGTAGAATTTTTCATGGAAGTTTCTCTGTAAGTAATTATCCCCTGGTGTATATCCATTGTATTATAAAAATAATGTGCCAAGCTTTGGTTTTAGGATGATTAGATTGCTTGTTTACTATGTGCAGAACAAAAACAGAAACTTTGGCTGTAGTGCATGAATTTACATTTTTTACTGGAAGGTCAAATGAGTCTGAAACTTTTTGCACATTACTTCTGTACAAATTTTTCACATTGTCAAATTTATTTCATAATTATTGGAGTTACAGAAGTTTACTAAACTTCCAGATTACTACAGACTGTCCTGTTTTTGACAGATTCTGTTTTTCGCGTGTTGTTTGCTTATTTTGATGAATCTATGGCTAGTATCGGGGGGTATGAACCATAGAGAAGTTGGAATACAGTAGGTTTAACACCAATATAAATTAGAATGAGTTTTCAACAGTACCTAAAGGTAGTGATTTGTTTTAGTATACTAACGGATCTCACGAAGTTTTGTTAAGTTTTTTTTTTGTGTGTGGATGAAGTGTTCGAAGAACGAGGAGTCACCGATGTGAGAAAAATAAAGAGAGGCAAGAGTTCAAGCTTGGGGATGCCACCCCAAGTAAATATTCCAAGGATACTCAAGCATCTAAGCTTGGGGATGCCCCGGGTGGCATCGCATCTTTCTTCTTCAACAATTATCGGTATACCTCGGTTTTTGTTTTGTTCACATGATTTGTGTCCTTCGTGTTTTTACTTTTCTTTAAGAACCATGCTATTATGAGATGTCCCTTCATAAATTTATAGAATGATTCATGTGCTTCACTTATATCTTTTAAGTGTGATCTTATAGAATTGCTCTTTGTGCTTCACTTAAATCTTTTGAGTATGGTTTTATAGAATGCTTCGTGTGCTTCACTTACATATTTTGAGCTTGGATATTGGTTAGTCTATATTAATTGCAGAATTCTCCATGAACTTCACTTATATTTTTTGTAGTATGAATAATACTATCATCTAAAGTGGGTTTGGAAGAGTGTCAACTTTAGGAATTAGTGATCCCACTATTCCGAATGAGAAGAATTTTGCTTGTAGATCATGAAAAGAATGCTTTATGTGATGGTTATATTTTTGAATTCATTCATGGTGCTACTGAAAATTATTATGAGGGAGGAATATATGCTTGTAGGAGTTGCAATAATATCAAGTTTCCTCTCTATGTGCTTAAAGTTCTGAAGTTATATTTGTTTTGCCTTCCTATGCTACTTGATTCTTGTTACTATAAATTATGTTCTCACAAAATCCCTAGGCATAGGAAGTGGGTTAGATTTAAATGTGCTAGTCATATTCTTCATGATGCTCTCTTTATGTTTCAATTCTTATCTTTTATGTGAGCATCATTGAAATCATCATGCCTAGCTAAAAGGCATTAAAGAAAAGCGCTTGTTGGGAGACAACCCAATATTTACCCTTACTGTTTTTGTGTGTTTACATGATTAAGCTACTGTAGTAATCATGTTTTATAGCTTTTTGTTTCAATAAAGTGCCAAGTAAGACCGTTGGGAAGACTTGGGTGAGAGTTAATGCGATCTTGCTGTAAAAAACAGAAACTTTGCGCTCACGAGATTAGCTGTCATGTTTTACAGAAGAGTGATTTTGAGTTGATTATTTTTGCAGAAGATTAATAGACAAATTCCTCACGTCCACCAATTTATTTCATAATTTTTGGAGTAGCAGAAGTATTGTTGCTGTTCAGATCATTACAGACTGTTCTGTTTCTGACAGATTCTGTTTTCATTGCATAGTTTGCTTGTTTTCTAGTTTCTATGGCTTATATTTCTCAATATAAATTGTAGAAATGCTATGGTACAGTAGGAATTGTGTGAGAACAATTATGAACCTTGTCTTTTACAGTACCAAAGTGAATGGTTTACTCTTTATCATACTAACATATCTCACGAAGTTCCGTTAAGTTTTGTGTGATTGAAGTTTTCAAGCTTTGGGTGAGATATCGATATGAGGAGAATAAGGAGTGGAAAGACCCTAAGCTTGGGGATTCCCAAGGCACCCCAAGGTAATATTCAAGGAAGACTCAAGCGCCTAAGCTTGGGGATGCCCCGGAAGGCATCCCCTCTTTCGTCTTCGAAACCATCGGTATACCTTACTCGGAGCTATATTTTTATTCGTCACATGTTATGTGTTTTTCTTGGAGCGTATTTTAAATTTTACTTGATGTTTGAATAAAATCATTGGATCTGAAATTAAGAATGAAAAATAATCCTCCCGTGGCTAGTTAATTATTTGACTACTCAGTGTTCTTCACTTATATGTTTTTGGAGTAGTTTGTCATTTACTCACGTGCTTCACGTATATCCTATGAGTAAATGGTTGAATGAATTGAATATCATAAATCTGAATTTATATACGTTTCATATGCTTATAACATGGGGAGTAATGACTTCACACATAATAAGTATAGGTAGCAAACTTATTGAAAGTTAGCAAACGTAGAATTGGTCACTTGAACAATTCATGAAAGAATATTGAAGGAAGAGAGATTTCACATATAAATATACTATCTTGGACATCTTTTGTAATTGTGAGCACTCATTAAAATATGACATGCTAAAAGGTTGATGTTGGACAAGGAAGACAACGTAATGGGTTATGTTTTCTTATATCTGAAATAAAGTATATTGTCTTGATTCATCCAACATGCTGAGCTTGCCTTTCCCCTCATGCTAGCCAAATTCTTTGCACCAAGTAGAGATACTACTTGTGCTTCCAAATATCCCTTAAACTAGTTATGCCATGCGAGTCCACCATACCTACCTATGGATTGATTAAGATCTCTCAAGTAAGTTGTCATCGGTGCATGCAATAAAAATGCTCTCTAAATATGTATGATCTATTAGTGCGAAGAAAATAAGCTTTATACAAACTTGTGATAGGGAAGTAATAAAAGCTACAGACTGCGTAATAAAGGTCTTTATCACAAGGGGCAATATAAAGTGACGTTCTTTTGCATTAAGATTTTTTGCATCCAACCATAAAAGCGCATGGCAACCTCTGCTTCCCTCTGCGAAGGGCCTATCTTTTACTTTTATCATCTACCGTTATACAAGAGTCACGGTGATCATCACCTTTTTACACTTTTTTCCTTTGGCAAGCACTTTGTGTCGGAGCGATCCGAATATATATATATATCCACTTGGATGTAGGTTTTCATGAGTTATTATTTTTGACATTACCTTTGAGGTAAAAAGTTGGGAGGCGAAACTATAAGCCCCTATCTTTCTCTATGTCCAATTAAAACTTTGAACCCATAAATATCACATGAGTGTTAGCAATTGTGAAAGATTAAATGATAGTTGAGTGTGTGGAGTTTGCTGAATTAAAGCTCTTACAGAGACCCTTCTCGAAAATAAGATGAATTGCAATTGTTTGATGACTAAGAGCACAGTTTGTTAGTTTTCAAGAAAGTTTATGATCTATACTTTAACATGTGAATAGCTTGTTACTTGATCATGAGAAGTTTTATGAGTTGAGCTACTGTTATGATATATAATGATGCTTTAAAAAGTGATTGGAACTATCATTGCTCAAACTTATGCACTTGCTAGCATTCACACTTCATAAATTATTTCTTTTATCATTTACCTACTCAAGGACGAGCAGGAATTAAGCTTGCGGATGCTGATACGTCTCCAACGTATCCATAATTTATGAAGTATTCATGCTATTATATTATCCATCTTAGATGTTTTATATGCATTTATATGCTATTTTACATGATTTTTGGGACTAACCTATTAACCTAGAGCACAGTGCCAGTTTCTATTTTTTCCTTGTTTTTGAGTTTTACAGAAAAGAAATAAAACGGAGTCCAATTGACGTGCCATTTTTTGATGATTTTTATGGACCAAAACAAGCCCCTGGAATAAAAGAGTTGGGCCAGAAGAGTCCCGGGCTGTCCACGAGGGTGGGGGGCGCGCCCACCCCCCTGGGCATGGGCCCCTGCCTCGTGGACGACTCGGAGACCCCCCCTGACGTGAAACCAATGCCAAAAATTCCTATAAATACAGAAACCCCTAGAAAATAACCTAGATCGGAAGTTCCGCCGCGACAAGCCTCTGTAGCCACGAGAAATCAATCTAGGCCCTCTCTGGCACCCTGCCGGAGGGGGCCATCATCACCGGAGGCCATGGAGGAGGATCCCGGAGGGGCCATCATCGCCATGAAGGCCAAGGACCAGAGGGAGAACCTCTCCCCATCTAGGGGGGAGGCCATGGAGGAGGAAGCACAAGGGGGAGAACCTCTCCTCCTCTCTCTCGATGGCGCCGGAGTGCCATCGGGAGGGGAATCATCGCCGCGGTGATCGTCTTCATCAACATCACCATCATCATCACCATCCTCATCTATTTTAGGGTCCACTCTTCCGCACCCCGCTGTAATCCCTACTTGAACATGGTTCTTTATGCCACATATTATGATCCAATGATGTGTTGCCATCTTATGATGTTTTGAGTAGATATCTTTTGTCCTTGGGTTTATTGATGATCTAGATTGGTATGAGTTGTATGTTTTATTTTGGTGCTGTCCTATGGTGCCCTCCGTGTCGCGCAAGCGTGAGGGATTCCCGCTGTAGGGTGTTGCAATACGTTCATGATTCTCTTATAGTGGGTTGCTTGAGTGACAGAAGCATAAACCCGAGTAAGGGGGTTGTTGCGTATGGGATAAAGGGGACTTGATGCTTTAATGCTATAGTTGGGTTTTACCTTAATGATCTTTAGTAGTTGCGGATGCTTGCTAGAGTTCCAATCATAAGTGCATATGATCCAAGAAGAGAAGTATGTTAGCTTATGCCTCTCCCTCATATGAAATTGCAATGACGACTACCGTTCTTGTTAACAATTGCCTAGGATAATTCCGCACAGCGATCCATCATTATTCCACGCTCGCTATTTATAATATATAGTAATATATTCTAACTTTATGTTAACAGCACCTACTTTTATATTTTATCTCTTCGATATCATGCAAAGTTATCCTCTTCATACCCACAACATAGTTTTATTTGCCGTTTTTAGTTGGAAGCAAGCGTTCGGTGTACGTAGAGTCGTATCAGTGGCAGATAGGGCTTGAGAGAATATTGATCTTACCTTTAGCTCCTTGTGGGTTCGACACTCCATACTTATCACTTCCAGCTTTGGGAATTGCTACGATGATTCCCTGCACTTGGGGATTATCAGTGAATAAACACTCATCATGAGAATAACACATCTAGCATGGAAAATATTGGCCACCCCTCACTGCCTCGCGAGCACACAAAAGAGAAATTTATTTTGAAAATTAGAGATGGCACATACAAATTTGCTTAGAACAGCAAAAGAATACCGCATATAGGTAGGTATAGAGGACTCATGTGGCAAAACTGGTTTAAATGATTTTGGATGCACAAGTAGTGAGCATACTTAGTGCAAAATGAAGGCTAGCAAAAGATTGAGAAGCGACCAACCAAAGAAACGAATAATCTCATAAGCGAGCATTGAGCATAATTAACACCGAATAATGCACCACAAGTAGGATGTAATTTCATTGCATAACTATTGACTTTCGTGCTTGCATAGGGAATCACAAACCTTAACACCAATATTCTTACTAAAGCATAATTACTCATCAACATGACTCACATATCTCATCATCATATCTCAATACTATTGCAAGGAATCAAGTTTATTTTGTCCAATGATCTTCATGAAAGTTTTTGTTATATCCTTCTTGCATATCTATCACTTTGGAACTAATTTTCATAAGTTGCTTTTGATAAGATCAAACAGATTTAAGTGCAGATCATGAGGATAATATTTATTTCTCTCAAATTAATTTAAGTGAAGCGAGAGAGAATTTCTTCAAAAATACTAAAGCACACCATGCTCAAAAAGATATAAGTGAAGCACTAGAGCAATTCCATAGAAAAGAGCTTCGTTGACGGGATGTGAGTGCCGCTTACCTAGCCTCCCTGGCAACTATTTGAGGACTCTATTTTATTTAAAAAAAAATCAGATCAAAGTACTTTATTAAAACAGCAAGCGAAAAAAATGACATTCCAAGAATAGCACGCATCATGTGAAGAAGCAAAAACTTAGGATCAACCGATACTAACAGATAATTGTTGATGAAGAATGGTGGGATGCCTACCGGGGCATCCCCAAGCTTAGATGCTTGAGACTTCTTGAAATATTATCTTGGGATGCCTTGGGCATCCCCAAGCTTGATCTTTTGTGTCTCCTTA
Organism: Triticum aestivum; assembly: GCF_018294505.1. Lineage (NCBI taxonomy): Eukaryota > Viridiplantae > Streptophyta > Magnoliopsida > Poales > Poaceae > Triticum > Triticum aestivum. The sequence goes on along the minus strand of NC_057814.1, from coordinate 305,311,149 downwards.
ATTCCTCTCATGTCACGGTTTTCCTAAATCTCAAAAGCTCCATCCACACAAAACTCAACAAGAACTCGTGAGATAAGTTAGTATAAATCAATGCAAAACCTTATCATTCTCTACTGTAGCAAATCACTAAAATTAGTATTCAACATTTCACACTAAATTCCTCTGCATATTTAATACTCCTATCCTCAACTAGAATCATTAAACATGCAAACATATAAAAACAATGCAAACATAATAGCAATCTGCCAAAACAGTACAGTCTGTAAAGAATGCAATATTCATCATACTTCCCTAACTCCAAAAATTCTGAAAAAATTACCAAACTTTAGAAAACTTATTAGAGCTTATTTTGCAAAAAGTTTCAGCATTTTATCACATTCTGACTTTTCTAGGGAATTTTTGCAACATCAATAAACTTTCTGTTTTCAAACAGCAACATGTAGACTTGTAAAATAAGCATGGTAAAGGCTATCCTTGACATTTTTATTGAAATAAAAGATGAAAAACATTATTATAAATAGAAGCAAGAAAATAAAAGTAAAATAAAATGACGCTCCAAGTTAAACTCATATCATGTGACGAATGAAAACGTAGCTCCAAGTGAGGTTACCGATAATGTTGGAGACGAAAGAGGGGATGCCTTCCGGGGCGTCCCCAAGATTAGTTGCTTGGATATTCCTTGAATATTACCTTGGGATGCCTTGGGCATCCCCAACCTTAGGGTCTTGTCACTCCTTATTCTCCTCATATCGATATCTCATCCAAAACATGAAAACTTCAATGAAACAAAACTTAACGGAACTTCGTGAGATGGGTTAGTATGATAAAGAGCAAACCATTTCACTTTGGTACTGTCAAAGAAAAGATTCATAATAGTTTCCGCACAATTCCTACTGTAGCATATCATTTACACAATTTATATTGAGCAATATAAGCCATAGAAACTAGAAAACAAGCAAACTATGCATTGAAAACAGAATCTGTCAAAAACAGAACAGTCTGTAATAATATGAATAACTACCATACTTCTACTACTCCAAAAATTCTGAAACAATAGGACAGCATAGACAATTTGTGTATCAATCATCTGTAAAAAAATTAGAATTTTTCGACGCTCCAGTGAATTTAAAAAATTCTGTCTCTGGATGCAAAAGTTTCTGTTTTTGCACAGAATCAAGTCAAGTATCATCCACACTATCCCAAAGGCTTTACTTGGCCCTTTATTGAAACAAAAGCAACAAAACATGATTACTACAGTAGCATAATCATGTGAACAAACAAAAACAGTAGGTAAAAGTGTTGGGTTGTCTCCCAACAAGCGCTTTTCTTTAATGCCTTTTAGCTAGGCATGATGATTTCAATGATGCTCGCATAAAAGATAAGAATTGAAACATAAAGAGAGCATCATGAAGCACATGGAAAGCACATTTAAGTCTAACCCACTTACTATGCATAAGGATTTTGTGATCAAACAATTTATGGGAGCAAGAATCAACTAGCATAGGAAGGCAAAACAAACATAAGTTCAAGATTTTCAACACATAGAGAGGAAACTTGATATTATTGCAATTCCTACAAGCATAATTTCCTCCCTCATAATAATTTTCAGTAGAATCATGAAGAAATTAAACAATATAACCATCACATAAGGCACTCTTTTCATGATGCATAATCATAGAAATTTTGTTACTCTCCACATAAGCAAATTTATTCTCGTCAATAGTAGTGGGAGCAAACTCAACAGAATAACTATCACGTGATTGAAAATTAAAAGCATGATGACAAGTTTCATGGTTATCATTATTCTTTAAAGCATACATGTTATCACCATAATCATCATAGATAGGAACTTTTTTATCATAGTCAATTGAAACCTCTTCCAAAGTAGTCGATTCATCATTAAATAAAGTCATGGCCTCTCCAAATCCACTTTCACCATTATAATCATCATAAATAGGAGGCATGCAATCATTATAACAAATTTGCACATCAAATCTTGGGGGACTAAAAATATCATCTTCATCAAACATAGCATCCCCAAGCTTATGGTTTTGCATATCATTAGCATCATGGATATTCAAAGAATTCATACTAACAACATTGCAATCATGATCATCATTTATACTAAACATACTATTGAATTCTTCTTCTATCAATTGAGCACAATTTTCCGAACCATCATTTTCACGAAAGATATTATAAAGATGAATAATATGATGCAACCTCAATTCCATTTTTTTGTAGTTTTCTTTTTATAAACCAAACTAGTGATAAAACAAGAAACTAATGGATTCAGTTGCAAGATCTAAAGATATACCTTCAAGCACTCACCTCCCCGGCAACGGCGCTAGAAAAGAGCTTGATGTCTACTACACAACTTTATTCATGTAGACACATGTTGGGCCTCCAAGCACAGAGTTTTGTAGGACAGTAGCAATTTTCCCTCAAGTGGATGACCTAAGGTTGATCAGTCCGTGGGAGGCATAGGATGAAGATAGTCTCTCTCAAACAACCCTGCAACCAAATAATATAAAGTCTCTTGTGTCCCCAACACACCAAATACAATGGCAAATTGTACAGGTGCACTAGGCGAAGAGATGGTGAAAAAAGTGTAATATTGATGGTAGAAATATATTTTTATAATCTGAATAAATAAAAACAGCAAGGTAGCAAATAGTAAACGGGGACAAAAACGGTATTGCAATGCTTGAAAATGACTCCTAGGGTCCGTACTTTCACTAGTGCAACCTCTCAACAATGCTAACATAATTGGATCATATAACCATCCCTTGAAGTGCGATGAAGAATCATTCCAAAGTTCCTATCTAGCGGAGAACATAAGAATAAATTGTTTGTAGGGTTCGAAACCACCTCAAAGCTATTCTTTCTGTTCGATCTATTCAAGAGTTCATACTAAAATAACACAAAGCTATTATTTCTGTTCGATCTATCCCAGAGTTTGTACTAAAATAACACCAAAGCAAATTCATATTCATAATACTCAATCCAACACAAGGAACTTCAAAGAGTGCCCCAAGATTTCTACCGGAGAAACAAAAGACGAGAACGTGCATCAACCCCTATGCATAGATTACCCCAATGTCACCGCGGGAATTTGCAAGTTGAGTGCCAAAACACATATCAAGTGAATCAATATGATACCCAATTTTCACCACGAGTATTCATATGCAAGACATATATCAAGTGCTCCCAAATCCATAAAAGTATTCAATCCGATAACAACAAAATCTCAAAGGGAAAAACTCAATTCATCACAACAAGATAGAGAGGGGAAAACACCAAATGACATGACTATATTAACAAAGCCCGTGATACATCAAGATCGTGACATCTCAAGAACATGAGAGAGAGAGAGAGAGAGAGATTAAACACATAGCTACTGGTACAAACCCTCAACCCCGAGGGTGGACTACTCCCTCCTCATCGTGGTGGCCACCGGGATGATGAAGATGGCCACCGGAGATGATTCCCCCTCCAGCAGGGTGCCGGACGGGTCTAGATTGGTTTTCGGTGGCTACAGAGCCTTATGGCGGCAGAACTTCTGATCTAGGTTAACCTCGAGGGTTTTTGGAATATTTGTGAATTTATAGGGTAAAGAGGGGGTGCGGGAGGCCACCGAGGTGGGCACAGCCTACCTGGGAGTGCCTAGGCCCCCAGGCGCGCCCTGGTGGGTTGTGCCCCCCTCGGGGCACACCCCAGGTGCTGCTCTGGCCCATTGGTGGTGTTCTGGTCCATAAAAAATCGACAAAAAGTTTCGTGGTGTTTGGACTCCGTTTGATATTGATTTCCTCTGATGTAAAAAACATGCAAAAAATAGCAACTGGTACTTGGCACTATGTCAATAGGTTAGTACCAAAACATGATATAAAATGACTATAAAATGATTATAAAACATCCAAGAATGATAATATAACAGCATGGAACAATCAAAAATTATAGATACGTTGGAGACGTATCATGCTCCAAGCATAGAACCTTGCGGGATTTCAGTTCAAAGGCGGAAGAACAGTCCGTTCCTAGAAGCAAAACTGGCGAGTTGTTAGTGCAACAAACCCTAGCTCTGTTGCCCAGACTGTGCACAAGCACGAGAAGAAGATTGAAGCACCAACCCAAGTCATAATACAAGGAACCAAGAGATTCGAAGGACCAACATGCAGATCAGAGGGACCAAGACCAACCAGAGAAGCAGGATATCGCCAAGAGAAAGGCCTCCTTTGCCGAGCAGGCGAGCCCGGCCAGGGGCGAGGCCACCCCCAGAAGCAATCGACCAAAGCACCTCGGCAGGGCCTGCCGGGGCTCACGGAGGCAAAACCACCTCACCAACCACTCAACCACGACCCACGTGATTGATCAGTGCGGTCTCAAGCCGCAAAGTTACTGAGTGGCAGTCATTCGCCACATGGCTGCCTCTCCTTACAGGGAAAACCCATAGATGACACCTTTCCAGCGACGTGTCAACAGAACAGGTGCGGAGCTGGCAAGATAGCCCGGCAAGCCTTGCCGGGAAACCAGTGATGTGACACTAAGCGGTGCATTTAATGCGCCCTGTCAGCCCGCAGAGTTAGGTATGAAAGCACTGTTGGCTATCATATCAGTGCATAATGACTACTTTGCCATTGTGGTGACCCCTTGATCTATAAAAGGAGGCCCATGGCAACCCTAGAAAGGGTTAGAAGGTTGGATAACTCACACCCCCATCCGCGCATAGTCCCTGCTGCCCCAAGGCAACCTCTGCCGGGCAAGTGTACTACGCTCCACCACTACCTTTTCCACCATCAATCCACCAAAGCAGGAGTAGGATTTTACGCCTCGTGGCGGCCCGAACCTGGGTAAATTGCTTGTGTGATCCCTGTTGCGCTGCCCCACACTCGTCTGCTCTTTGTGTAATGCGTCGCCCCCCCTGCCGAACCAGCAAGGGGCCTCCTGGTCCCATAGGAGGTCGTGGTTTCCTGCGACATCTTTGGCAGACTAGGTAGGGGGCTTGCTTGTGTGAATCTGAAGGCATGCACAGTGCGTCGACTTCATCACCATCTTCGTCTTCGACAACACCTTCGATCAAGGCGCCCAAGAAGAAACCAGACCCTCCTACTCACCCATCCACTTTGAAGGCTCCACCGCCCGCGGCCTTGTCAGGACCCCGATCCTAAGTCACACCGATCTAGCATGTAACACATCATATCACTTTGCAGCCTCACGCACGGTATTCCCACGGGTGCCACCTTACCTGGCCCGGGACCGTTCGCGCCTATTAGCTCACGTATATGATAGTGTCTCTAGCATCCATATGACAGAGAACCCGGGCCGACATGACTAGTCGTAAACCCAAAGTGGCACTAACTTACAAGGACAGACATACATGACCCAGCAACGAACGTGTCGGTCATCATCGAGTGAATCCGGGTTGTAGCAGCTGGGCTAACAGGACTCCGGAGAATCCAGGCTGTAGCAGGCTATCAGGAACTCCGGTAGAAACCACGTGACATTTCCCCGAAGGGATAGACACAGGAACGAAGAAGGACACATGCTGGCCAGCCTAAGTGTTCCGGAGCACTAGTAAGCTACCATGGCTCGGTGGAAGCACTAGGAGACATTTCCCGGTAAGAGAGGCTACCAAGGATAAACAACTAGGTTGTCGGATCCTGCACATACCAAGCATTTCAATAACATACACACAATATGCTTGATATGTGCAAATACAACATGGCATGACAACAAAACTCTACGACTCAAAGTATTTATTCAATAGGCTCCGATGAGCCAAGTATTACAAACACGGGTCTGATGACCCAACATACAGAGCATACAAGCAACAAGCGGAAGCATAAACATGTCTGAGTACAGACAACTACAAATGAAAAAGGCTGAGAAGCCTGACTATCTACAAGACCCTCCAAAGGGTACATGATCGTAGCTGAGGTAACAAGCTAAACGTCAAAGTCCACGCGGAACTACTAGTGAGACTGAAGTCTCTCTGCAAAACATAAATTAAGCAAACGTGAGTACAAATGTACCCAGCAAGACTTACATCAGAACTAGCTACATATGCATCAGTATCAACAAAGGGGTGGTGGAGTTTAACTGCAGCAAGCCAGCTTTGAATCGGTGGCTATCCTGAACTACGACTACTGGTAACTCTTTTGAGGTGGCGCACACGAGTCCGCATATTCACCATATCAATACACCACTATGGATCCGCTCCCGTCTCCCTAAAGAACGCCATCCATAGCACTCACGCTTATCTTGCACGTTTTAGAGTATCCACTTTCACTTGTCTATGAACTGTACAGGCAACCCAGAAGTCCTTTACCGCGGACGCGGCTATTCGAATAGATGATGTTAACCCTGCAGGGGTGTACCTCTTCACACACGCTCTCGCCACTTACCACCATGTACACGTCGTGTATCTCGGCAACCTTCAAGCGGAAGCCTGGCGAGGGAGTCGGCCACGACCTGACTAACCACACAAGTCTCTAGTCCAGGTTTATCGCCTATTCGGGTTCCATCCGCAAGGAGATCCGTCCGGGGTGTCGCTCACGACCCCAAAAGATGTGAGCAGGGTTCCCAAGCCCACCAAACGGGCGACGCTTGGTACACCGTGCCACTACACATGGTCTGTCCCAAGCCCACCTATACCGGGTGCCACTTGGTAGACTACTAGCACTACCTACAAACACCAGAAACTAGTTGCAACTCCTGGACAGAGGTCAGGTTGATTAATAAGTCGAGAGGGGCACTTAAGCATTCCCATGCGTGGTAGTAACTGTTCGTGGATCGCAAACACAGAACTCGGTTCCTGAGGACGGTTTCAATGAGACAACCCACCATGTACTCCTACATGGCCTCTCATCGCTACCTTTACCAAATCGTGTTCACACACTTAGCTCTCAACAGTAGGACATGTTAACCACATTCCAATTCATCCCCGATGAATCAGACCTGACACAACTCTAAGCAATAGCAGGCATGACAAACAAGCATGAATGAGTAGGCACATCGTGGCTCAGACAACTCCTACTCATGCTAGTGGGTTTCAACTATTTACTGTGGCAAAGACAGGTCATGCAAAGGGAAGGGGTTCAACTACCGCAACATGTAACAGTTGAATCGTTGTTGTCCTAATGAAGTAAAAGAGAGCAGGAGCGAGAGAGTGGGATTGTATTGGAATGAACAAGGGGGTTTTGCTTGCCTGGCACTTCTGAAGATAGGATAGCTCTTCATCGGTGTCATCAAACTCATCGTCGGAACACGTCTATCGAGGGGGAACAACCACCGGCAACAGAGAAGGAACACAATCAATGCAATGCACAATATGATGCACGATCATGACATGTCAATATGCTGTGATTTGAGCTAATGCAACTAGCAACAGGTTAAATGGAGTTGGTTTGAATCCAAGATTCAAATTCAAACTCCATATGTGGATATTCAAATGCCATTTATATGATTGGTCCTAAAGCAGCTATAATTTGTTCGAACATGCATGAAAATGGTACAAATAGATAGATTGGATTTTGCTGATCATTTTTCATATATAAATTATTTCATTTGGAGGTACGGTTGAATTTCTACGATTTTTAGAAGTTTTGGGTATTTTCTGAAATAAATAAATCATTTAAGATTTATTTAAATTTCAGAAAAGAATTACTGCATCAGCATTGCACAAGGCTGACATGAGCAGGTCAACTGGGTCAGTCCAGGTCAAACCTGACCTGTGGGACCCATTGGTCAGTGTCACAGTGCTGGTTAGGGTCGCCGACATGTGGGCCAAGTCAACGGCCATGTCAGCACGGTCAAAGCTGACGCATGGGGCCACTGCGGTTAGTTGAACCTAAACAGGAACTAAACCATGGTTAATTAGGCAGCGGGGCCTGGCTGTCAGTGTCACTGGGGTTAATTAGCAGGGCAGTTAGCGGCTAATGACGTTGCCACGTTAGCTCGCCAGAGTTGAACACCGGCGAGCACACAAACGCGACGGCGACGCTCGGGAACGCGCTACGGGCGGTGGTTTGGGCGCTGAGGGCACCAGGGCATAGCCCTTGCTCGCCCGCATCGAGCAGCGGTGGAGATGGTCGCGGGGGTCAATGGAATCGACGCCGGCGACAAGCCGAGCGGCGACCGGAGCTACGGGCGTGCTCGGGTTGGAGCTAGGGGGCATGTGGGGAGAAGTTGGTGCTGGCTACGAGCTCCTAGAGATGCGTTGAGCGCGGTGGTGTGCTCGGTTTCGAGCTACAATAGATCTAGCCATGGCGGTGAGGAGGCACGGCGGCAAGGAGTTATCGGCTCCGATGGCTGTGGTCGTTAGAGGATGCAGACGAGCGCGGGGAGAGAGGGGGAAGGGGTAGGGGCTCACGGCGCGTCGTTTGGCGGTGTCGGATGGCTCGAGGAAGCACCGGAGGTGAGGAATGGGCGCCAGTGCTCTCGCAGCTGTAGGTTGAAGAAGGCCACGTTGGCGACGCTGCGCTGCGTCCCGGCTTGTTTCCTTCGACTTGGAGACGAGGTGTTCGACTATGGAGCTTCTGGACACGGCGACTCGGCGGAGGGGGCTTGGTGGCCACGTTGAATGATGACTGTGCCGACGGCGCATTTGGGTGTGCTCGGGAGAGGGAGCCGAGGAGGAGGAGGGGGTCCAGGGAGAGACGGAGAGACGGAGAGGGCTGCGGGGCGTCTCCAGACGCATCGGTAGGCTCGGGGGCGCCTTGGTGGCAAACAGGAGGTGGCCAGGGGTGGCCGCGCGCGCGTCGACACGCAGCAGCTCCTACTGGCGCAGGGAAGAAGATGACTCAGCCCCTGGGCTGGGCCGCTTCGGTTGGGCCAGATGCTACAGGAGTGGGCCGGGTAAGTTTGGTAAGGTTTTCTCTCTCTCTTTCCCATTTCTTTCTGTTTTCTATTTCTGACATTTGTTTTAATTTGGTTTTTGAACCAAACTAATTTTTATGCTTCTGATAATTCTTGCAGGGACTAAATGGATTATTCCAAAGCCCCTCAACAAGCTTTAGAATAATTTGACGTTTATTTCTTTTATAACAGAAATAAATCCAACTCAAATAGTTTATGACTTAATTCAAAGGCCCAAAATAAATATTTTAAAGCCTCCAAAAATATTGGTTTGAATTTTATTCTTGCCAATATTTTTAAAGGTTTAACAGGAACATTTTCTTGGGCTCCTTTGATGAGATTTTAATGTTGATTATTTCTGAACTGATTTCTGAGGATTTCAACTAACCTCAATTCAACTTTCAGAATTAGACATGATGCATCAATATCAAGCAAAGTCAAACAAGGGCTGATCTAGGGCTGTGACAACTCACCCCCACTAAACAAGAATCTCGTCCCGAGATTCAAGAAAGTGAAGTAAGAAGACAGAGGGGACACAAGCTAACACGATCTTCATGATCCAACTGCCCTCATCGTTGATATTGATCTTGATGTCTTTGTCTTCGTGAGCTTCACGCAACATGATGAGAAAAGGGGAAGGGAAACTCTACCGGGATCAGTCTTCACGAAGATCGAGCAACTCACGGCCAACTCACAGAATGAGACATTGAAACATCTCTTGAGCTGAGTCACAAAACATACATCCAGAGGGATGGAGTGAAACAGATGACGAAGATTCACTAGGTAGGCAACAATTCCACAGTTAGGAAGGTGGTGAACGGTTGTCAACGTGGCGAGGAGTTGAGTTGTCATGATACCATAACGAGACATCTTAGAGGAGGTGACTCGTAGAATTATTCCCTTAAGTGGCAAAAAGAATTACTTTTGATCCATAGATCATTGGAACTCTTCATACCAGCCTGAGGCAATTCACAATTGATCGTTTGGAGGAATTCAAAAGAATGACATACTCAGACTAGAATGGATGATGTGGACTACTTTGTTGAAGACAACGCAATGAGTGATGTTTGCTCATCATCGAAAATGGATAGGGCCCAGGGTAAGCCCACTTTTGAAGATGATCTTGAGTAACAATTACTGAAAAGGCAGACTATAGTAATATGGCACAATGGCGGGTGCAAGCTGGGAAAAAAATGGAAATGCTGGGTATGTTCCAACCATCATATCTGCCTGAGATTCAGATCTGGTTGGTAACGGGATATTTCAAACAGCATGTCTGAAAAAGAAAGGTAGCAAAACAATCGACGAGATGACGTTGCGAGATTCTTGGGAAATGAACTACGATAGCAAGCTCAAAAACATGAGCTGGTTCTGCTACACACCTGTGAACACGCTGTCCAAGACAAGCATGACCACATAGTAGTCTTACAGCAAGCACTACCGAGTTCGGGTAGAAACCATCATTGAGGATATCGAAGTCTTGTGCATTACCATGGATTAGCAGTTAACTTCTTTTCCTGGAACAAATCAATCAGTGGCTTGGTGTGCTAGGGATTCATATAGAATGGAGGTTGCAAGTCTCCAGACCACATAATACTTCGCACGTATGCATGACTGACTTGGGATGATTCCAGAGGAAGCGAAACAAACTTTCTCAAATTCACGGCGGCAACTTGCATCAAATGCACATGAATTAGAGGAAGTTACTTCTTTCATCCGAACATATGCTTCATGAGCTAGCATGAAGAAATGCCTTCAAAAGTTTCCAACACTAACTTAGATGTTCAACATGAATCATGGACAATATGAAAATGTTGTCAATGGGCTCAACAACAATCCATCCCGACTTCCATATAGGTGGAATTCCACAACTATGTGAACAAGGTGATAGTATTAGTCAGACCCAAAAGATATAATGGTGTATGCTCGAGGGACAACCGCGAGTAAGACAACATTACGAACATCATTGGTTCTGATTTGATTTGACGATAGCCCATACTTCAATCAAAGTTTTGAGAAGACAATAGATCCAATAACTGATCACGAGGACCAATCGATGAAGATATCATCTTTCTTCAACACGCACACAAAATATATCCCTTAGAGATGAACTAAGTAGGATAAAGCTTTATCTTCCAACTCTCCAAGTTGTTGTTTAGCCTATCCAACTAGCTCAGGGGTATTCAACACAGATTCTTGGAGAAGGAGTGGTTTATAAGAAAACCAACTTGATCGCGAGCTCAACATAACGGCCAGGGGACAACCTGGTGATACTTCCGAGAGGATATTCAGAAAATCACGAACCACCGATATGTTATTAAGCTCGGGAACAATCTTGCTTCTCAGGGCAAGACGATATGATCAAAAGAGCGAGGGATTGACACAATCCTAACTCATTGATCGAAGAGTGCACCAGAAATAAGGACTAGGTAGCATGATCAATCTTAGGATGATGATTCAATAACCAGCACGCTAAGAGTGAGAGTATTGTCCATTAACTACCAAGCAACGAGGTTGCTAGGAGTATTGATTTCACACAACACAGTTCACTTGTTGGCATTCCGGTTACAACAACACGGGACCGAGGAATGAATAACGATGGCGAGAAGTATCACTGCGTCAAGAATTCATAAGAGGTGGTGCAATTCCCATGACATTCTCGACATAAAGATGGTAATACCCCAAGGTAGAACATATCAAAGGCCGGTGGCAATTTGATCTGCGGAATACAATTGCTTTGACCTAATCCTAGATATGGATGAGGTACTGGAGTTTGTTTCTTCTAGTCATTCCGGAATAGAATGGCTTAACGGATCACATGAATAATAAGCATCGATAACACGAATGCACAACTACTCCTGACTATCAATTGATAGACGAAGGTCAGATAGCAACTAAAGAGGGACAACTCAAGGAACATATATCTTGTTGAGTTGTGGATGCATAGATTGGTATGTTGAGCGAGTTCAACATATTTCTTCCGGATAACCCATGCAGAAAGGTAGAAATGGCAGAGTCGCAACATAGAATCGAGAACTCATCGAGAGCACACTGGTTGTGATATTTCGGTTCAACGAGGAACTTCTGCCATAAGTAGTTCATGGTATTTGGAAGAGGAAAATACCACGGACCTCGAGGACTATCGCAAAGGTTACTAATATCCTAAAGGAACACTACAAAAAAAAGACACATCCGTGACATTTTGGGCCAAACGAATTTTTTTTCTGTCATACATATGACACTTCTATGACGATAATTGTGACAAAACCCGGTATCATCATAGATGTGGTGGGCTCCTACTTCTATGACAAAAAATCATGACAGAAAATGGGCTTTTCGTCCTGGGCGGGCCGGAGACGCAGCTGCATGACATTCTTTGGGCCGTCCATGACGGAAAAAACCGTGGTAGAAGCAAGGGCGAGGAAAATTTCGAGGAGTTCCCGGTTACGGTGGGAGGTCGGGGCCGAGCGATGCGCGTTTCTCTTGTACACGTACGCGCGTGTGTGCGAGGCGTTGGCTCTAACTGAACCCGAGCGAGGCGTTGGGCTCTAACTGAACCCGAGCGATTGCACTGCAGCCTACGTGTTACTGAACCCGAGCGATTGATCGATGGCTGTTAACTGAACCCGATCGAGCGATTCCTTCGCTACTGCTGCTAACTGAAGCCGATCGATGCTGCCTCTGGGATGAACAGTGAGCGTTGCGGGGGGGGTTTGGATGAACAGTGAGCGGTGGCGTTGCCTCTGGATGAACAGGACCCCGTGGTGTGGTGGAGGGCTGGATGAACAGTAGACGGTGGAGGGGTGCCCGTGGAGGGGTGGTTGAACAGGACCCCGTGGTGTGGAGAGCTGGATGAATAGTAGACCATGGAGGGGTGCCCGTGGAGGGGTGGTTGAACAGTAGCCGGTGGAGTAGCGCGCGGTGGAGGCTGGATGAACAGGAGCCCGTGGAGGCTGGAGGAGGTCGACGGTAGCCCGTGGAGGCTGGAGGAGGTCGACGGTGGAGATGAACAGTATCCCGTGGAGTCCCGTTTTGCGGTACGCCACACCCCTCCCGATGAACAGGACCCCCGTTTCGACCGTAGGAGGTCCGTTTTGTCCGTTTTGCGGTACGCCACACCTCTCCCGATCAACAGGACCCCCGTTTCGACCGTAGGAGG